>NC_057804.1:15460283-15652423 GCF_018294505.1 Triticum aestivum
TGACGGACCCCGATGTGCGTTTACGTGTCGGTCATCAAGACTCGCGGTTATTGTCGATTCTGACCCGTTTCATGGACTATTACTCACCGTTTTGGGGTCCCAAAGCGATTACTAAGGTTGTTGAACCCCAAGGTGCACTTACGTGTCGGTCATCAACAATAGCAGTTTTGGCCGATTCTGGCCCGTTTCTTGGACTAGTACTCAGTTTTGGGGTCCCGAAGCGATTTCCAAAGTTGTTGGACCCCAAGGTGCGCTAACGTGTCGGTCATCAACAATCGCAGTTTTGGCCGATTCTGGCCCGTTTCTTGCTCTATTACTCACTGTTTTGGGGTCCCGGAGTGATTTCCATGATTGACGAACCCCGATGTGCGTTTATGTATCAATCATCAACACTCATGGTTTTTGTCGATTCGGACACATTTCGTGGACTATTACTCACAATTTGGGGTCCCAAAGTGATTTCCGTGGTTGTCAAACCCCAAGGTGCTAACGTCTCAGTCATCCACAAATGACAGTTTGGGCCGATTCTGTCCTGTTTCTTGGACTATTATTCAGTTTTGGGGTCCCGGAGTGATTTTCTCGATTGACGAACCCCGAGGTGCATTTACGTGTCGGTCATCAACACTCACAATTTTGGTCGATTCTGGTCCGTTTTCTGCATTATTACTCACCGTTTTGGGGTCCCGGAGTGATTTCCACGATTGACGATCCCGAGGGTGCATTTACGTGACCGTCGTCAACACTCACAGTTTTGGCCAATTCTGACCTGTTTCATGGACTATTACTCAATGTTCTGGGGTCTCTAAGCGATTTCCATAGTTGTTGAACCCCAAGGTGCGCTTACATGTCGGTCATCAACAATCACAGTTTTGGCCGATTCTGGCCCGTTTCATGGACTATTACTCACTCTTTTGGGGTCCCGAGTGATTTCCACGATTAATGAACCCCGAGGTGCTTGATGTGTCGGTCATCAACACTCATAGTTTTGGCCGATTATGTCCATTTTCATGGAATATTACTCACTATTTTGTGGTCCCGGAGTGATTTCCACGATTAACGAACCCTGGGGTGCGTTTACGTGTCGGTGATCAACACTCGCGGTTTTTGTCGATTCTGACCCATTTCGTGTACTATTACTCATCGTGTTCTGGTTCCAAAATGATTTCCATGGTTGTCGAACCCCAAGGCATGCTTACGTGTTGGTCGTCAAGACTCGCAGTTTGGGCCGATTCTGGCCTGTATATGGACTATTACTCACTGTTTTGGGGTCCCGCAGTGATTTCCACGATTAATGAACCCCGATGTGCATTTATGTGTCGGTCATCAAGACTCGCGGTTTTTGTCGATTCTGACCCGTTTCATGGACTATTACTCACCGTTTTGGGTCCCCAAACGATTTCCAAGGTTTTTGAACTCCAAGATGCGCTTACGTGCCGGTCATCAACAATCGCAGTTTTGGCCGATTCTGGCAAGTTTCTTGGACTATTACTGAGTTTTTGGGTCCCGAAGCGATTTCCAAAGTTGTCGAACCCCAAGGTGCGCGAATGTGTCGGTCATCAACACTCGCGGTTTTTGTCGATTCTAACCCGTTTCGTGTACTATTAGTCACCGTTTTGTGGTCCCAAAGCGATTTCCATGGTTGTCGAACCTCAAGTTGTGCTTACGTGTTGGTCGTCAAGACTCGCACTTTGGGTCGATTCTGGCCCATATATGGACTATTACTCACTGTATTCGGGTCCCGGAGTGATTTTGACGATTGACGAACCCCGATGTGCGTTTACGTGTCGGTCAACAAGACTCAAGGTTTTTGTCAATTCTGACATGTTCCATGGACTATTACTCACCGTTGGGGTCCCAAAGCGAATTCCAAGGTTGTTGAACCCCAAAGTGCGCTTACATGTCGGTCATCAACAATCGCAGTTTTGGCCGATTCTAGCCCGTTTCTTGGACTATTACTCAGTTTTGGGGTCCCAAAGCGATTTCAAAAGTTGTTGAACCCCAAGGTGCGCTAACGTGTCGGTCATCAACAATCGCTGTTTTGGCCGATTCTGGCCCGTTTCTTGGACCATTACTCAAATTTGGGGTACCGGAGTGATTTCCACGATTGAGGAACCCTGAGGTGCATTTACGTGTCGGTCATCAACACTCACAATTTTGGCTGATTCTGGTCCGTTTCATGCACTATTACTCACCGTTTTGGGGTCCCGGAGCGATTTCCACGATTGACGATCCCCGGGGTGCGTTTACATGTCCGTCGTCAATACTCAAAGTTTTGGCCAATTCTGACCTGTTTCATGGACTATTACTCACAGTTTCGGGGTCCCCAAGCGATTTCCATAGTTGTTGAACCCCAAGGTGCGCGTACGTGTCGGTCATCAACACTCATAGTTTTGGCCGATTCTGGCCTGTTTCATGGACTATTACTCATTGTTTTGGGGTCCCGAGTGATTTCCACGATTAATGAACCCCAAGGTGCTTGACGTGTCGGTCATCAAGACTCATAGTTTTGGCTGATTCTGGCCCATTTCGTGGAATATAACTCACTATTTTGTGGTCCCGGAGTGATTTCCACGATTAACGAACCCCGGGGTGCATTTACGTGTCGGTCATCAACACTCGCAGTTTTTGTCGATTCTAACCCGTTTCGTGTACTATTACTCACCGTTTTCTGGTCCCAAAGCAATTTCCATGGTTGTCAAACCCCAAGGTGTGCTTACGTGTTGGTCATCAAGACTCGCAGTTTGGGCCGATTCTGGCCCGTATATGAACTATTACTCATTGTATTGGGGTCCCGGAGTGATTTCCATGACTGACAAACCCTGATGTGCGTTTACGTGTCGGTCATCAAGACTCGCGGTTTTTGTCGATTCTGACCTGTTTCATGGACTATTACTCACCGTTTTGGGGTCCCAAAGCAATTTCCAAGGTTGTTTAACCCAAGGCGCGCTTACGTGTCGGTCATTAACAATCGCAGTTTTGGCCGATTCTGGCCCGTTTCTTGGACAACTACTCAGTTTTGGGGTCCCGAAGCGATTTCCAAAGTTTTTGAACCCTGTCGGTGTCAAAACCGGCGGATCTCGGGTAGGGGGTCCCGAACTGTGCGTCTAGGCGGATGGTAACAGGAGACAAGGGACACGATGTTTTACCCAAGTTCGGGCCCTCTTGATGGAGGTAAAACCCTACGTCCTGCTTGATTGCTATTGATATTGTGGATGTTTACAAGAGTGGATCTACCATGAGATCAAGGAGGCTAAACCCTAGAAGCTAGCCTATTGTATGATTGTAATGGTTGTTGTTGTGTCCTACGGACTAGAGCCATCCGGTTTATATAGACACCGGAGAGGGCTAGGGTTACATAGAGTCGGTTACAATGGTAGGAGATCTACGTATCCGTATCGGCAAGCTTGCCTTCCACGCCAAGGAAAGTCCCATCCGGACACGGGACGAAGTCTTCAATCTTGTATCTTCATAGTCTTGGAGTCCGGTCGATGATGATAGTCCGGCCGATGATAGTCCGGCTGATGATGGTAGTCCGGCTATCCGGACACCCCCTAATCCAGGACTCCCTCAGTAGCCCCTGAACCAGGATTCAATGACGATAAGTCCGGCATGTATATTGCTTGGCATTGCAAGGCGGGTTCCTCCTCCGAATGATAGAAGATTGTGAACACCAGGATAGTGTCCGGCTCTGCAAAATAAATTCCACATTCCACCGTAGAGAGAATAATATATACACAAGTTCGATCTGCTGACATTTTTTGCGGCATGACGTCACGCCACTACCAAGCCATTACTTGAATCGCTTTTTACTCTACCACCTCAGCGCATTTAGCGAAGCGGTTTCCTTGGCACGTCTTGTCGAAGCAGAGATTGTGTTCCCCCTTAATCCAGGATTCTCATCAATACGGACGTGGGTAACCCAACCGCGCCCGTCGCCACGCCCCCTTTATCTAAGGCGAGTCCCAAATGGTCACGGAGACGGCTCTTGGTATTCTCCCTCTATATAACGGGACCAAGGCTCGTTTCTTTTCTTCAATCCTCCATCGAATCCTCTCCCCGCTCCAAGTTCCAGCACCTAGAGCTCCAGATTCGAGCGCTTCGGACCTTCAACGATGTCCGGTTCAGAACTCCAGGGCCGGTGGATGCCCTCCTCCATCACGGAGGAGGACGTTGCTAAAGCTGCGGGAGGCCAAGTTCCTGGCTTATGAGATTTCGCACAGGTTGCCTGCCGAAGGGCAGACCATCCCCACCCCCGAGCCCGGCGAGTACGTCGTTTTTGTATCCCACCTCCGTCGGGGTTTAGGCTTCCCGATGGATCCTTTTGTGAGAGGGCTCATGTTTTACTATGGGTTCGAATTCCACGATTTGGCTCGGGAGTCCATCCTCCATATTTCCGCATTTATTGTCGTCTGCGAAGCCTTCCTCCGCGTCACCCCTCATTTCGGCCTGTGGCTGAAGACCTTCAATGTGGTGCCGAAGATGATCGGGGGGCGTCAAGAGGAGTGCGGCGGGGCGGCCATAAGTAGGAGGGCCGATGCCCCGTGGCCCGCTGGCTCCTTCCAAGAGGAGCTCGGCCTGTGGCAGCAAGAGTGGTTCTATATTACCGTTCCGAGGGGCCGCAGACAAAAGCCGCCGCCCTTATTCCGCCCGGGACCTCCGCGACGGTTGATGTCGTGGGTCACCCAAGGGCTCAACTGGGGGCCGTCAAAGGACGTGCCCCTACTGCAGGGCCGGATTCGAGATCTCCAAACGAGGGAGGTTGATATGGTGGTGGTAATGCAGGTTATGTTGATTAGGCGTCTTCCGCCCTGCAAACGTCGCCCTCTCCGGCTGTGGGAGTTCAATCCGGAGGGCCCACGGATTCTTCAACACTTCATGGGTATGACACCCGTGGAGATGTACAAATTATTCTTCGGATCGCAAGAGGCGCGTCCGGAATTGACCGAGGATGCTGGCCTAAGCTGCAATCGCCCGGATACTCAAGTAAGTAGTTCCAAGTCCGGACATACCGTTTCTTTGCCTTTCGATGATTCGCCTTATGACCAACTTCCTTCTAAACAGGAGTGGATAGCGGAAGCAAAATTGATATGGTGTCCGGACCCCCTCCCCGAGACCGCGCCGGATTCCGTGTTGGTCCGGATGCTTGAGGTTGCGCCTCCAGAGGAAGGCGAAGGGGAAAGCAGGAAAGCTACTTCCTCGCCTAAGGAGGCTCTTGAAAGAGGGGGGATCGAGAATCCCTCCCTCCAAGGGGAGAAGAGGACTGCCTCCGAGGACCCGGGGGCAAAAGCCCCTAAACGGGGGAAGAAATCTTCGCCCGAGGGCTCTGCGTCCGGCGAGGCCCCAGCCGCACAATCTCCCTTTGAGAATCAGCCCTCCAACAAGCCGTAAGTAGAAAGAAAGGAGTTTTATAATAAGGGACATCCCTATTTGTGCTTCTGAGGATAACTAAAGTTTTTACCTTGTAGTTCGGATCTCCGTCCTTCGCAAATGAGCTCGTCTTCGGGGGACCTTCGTCCGTAGATGATGGAGAGCGAGACGCCTCCGTCCGGGGCGCCGTCGGATAGGGCGGACGAGCCTGAAGTGTCGTCACGGAGGGAGCCCCCTGGTTTGGCAAAGACGGATAGTTCGGCGCCAACTGGTGTACGGCTGAAGGATCTGCTTGAGAAGGCGTCTTTCTCAGAAGATCACCACACATTGATGAGCATGGTGATTGAAAGGATTTCGTCCGCCGAAGGCGGGTTGCATAATGCCGTCAGGAGTTTGCTGTCGGGGTTTGAGGTACGTAAAAATGACACACCTTTTAACAGTTTTGCATATAGAATGCGCCCTGTATAGATAGTAACCCCTGAGACTCGGTAGGTTGTCGAAATCGACAGCGTGCCGAGGATCAAAATCGCAGGTTTAAATTTCCGCCGTGCCGATGCAGGTGGCGGGTCGTCCGGGGGCCAGCCGGACTGATGGAGTTGCTGAACTAAAGCGGCAACTCGCTGTTGCGGATGCGGACATCACGCTGGTCAACAGGCGACTTGATGAGTCGCAAGGTAAGTGTTTCTGTGCGGTCACTTGGTAAGGGAGCCGAAGCCAGCTCCTTACAACGCGTGTGTGAAATGCAGATAGTGCCGCTGCTGTGGAGAGCCTTCGGACCGAACTTGCTCAAGCCAAGGAGCAGGCCAGAAGGAGTAATGCGGCGGCCTCGAGGGCGGCCGAGGAGTTAGCGGCCGAAAGGGTCGCACACTGCCGGAGCAGGGAAGGGATGGCCGAAATGGCCGTGAAGTTAAAAGATGCTACCGACCGCAATGAGGCTCTTGGAAGGAGCGCCTAGCGGGGCAAGAAGACCTGGAGAAGGCCACCGCCGAAGCCAAGGATGCCCGCTCTGTAATGCGGGCTATAAAGGAAGAGCTGCGCCAGGCCAGAGAAATTGTAGCTGGCAAGCCTTTTCTGCTGCGCCGAAGGTTTACGGATCCAAAGTATGCTCAGCTGGGCCAACTGTGGGGGCCAGAGGACCCTTACATGGACTTAGCAGCGAGTGCGGCGGATGCCGTTGTGCATTTTCGAAGCCAGAAGGATCACAAGACGGAAGAGCTGTTTTGGTCTCAATTCCATAGTCCGGAGTGTTCACTTCCACTGACCGACCGTTTGGCCGAGTGGGCTGAGCCAAATAGATTGTCCGGGCTTGCTATGACGGATATAGCGACCCATGTCTGGTCGGATAGGCCCGAGCCGAAGAGTTGCTTTGGCTTATTGCAGCGATTTCTTGGAGCGGTGCCGCATATTAAGGCGATGAAGCGGTCGGCCTGCATACAGGGTGCGTGGATGGCACTCGCCCGTGTGAAGACACATTGGACAGAGATGGATGCCACCGCTGTTGCGACCCCGGGTTCGGACGATAATCGGTTACCCGCCGAGCACTATTTTGGCGAAGTGCTGCGTGGTGCTCGTGTAATAGAGTCGCAGTGCTCAAAAAATGTTACGTTCGAATGAACATTTTTAAGATGTAAAACAATATTTATGATGTAAGCGCCTTTTATACTTGTGCGTTCAAGTAATAGAATATCTCCTATGCGGCCGTTCATGTATACGTGTGTATAAACTGAAAGATGGCAGTCGTCGGCTTCAGCCCCCACGCACAAGGTGCAGGGGTGTTCGCAAAAAATAGCGCGTTTTCACACTTAATCCGACGTCTCGGTCCTGTAAAGGAGGTGGTAGCGTAGCAAACGAGGCAACCGGACTATAATGCTTTATCACTTTCACTTAGCCATGGAGTTCGAGGGTGGGGCTACGACATAGCCCCTGGGGGCACCGCGCTCTCCGAATTTGGGGCACGTATGTGCCTGACCGGGAAACGGCCCTTCGTCAAAGCGGAGGAATTCTAAACATTCCCATGGTCGATCGAGTGGTTGACCAGTCTCTCGCTGTATCATGACAGTCAGTTTTTGGCTTTCTCTACTGAGGTGCTCGCCCAGCCGAACTGGGGCACAATCGCAGTAGTTCTCCTGGTGCCGCGTTAGCCGATGATACGGAACGTAAGGCAGCAAAACACAGGAGCCGGGCAAACCCAACATTTGACCAAAGACATGATTCGGAGCTGATGCATATAAGGCCTAACTCGAGACGCCGAACACTCCCGAAGGTGTTCGGTCTTTACAAAAGCGGGCAAAACAATGCCCTAAGCCCCTTGTGTCTAGGTACGGGCAAGTTCTTCTGGCGCGGCCGATGCCAAAACGCCAGTCTCCACTCTGGTTATAATAAGAAACCAGGGGATTATAGCAACAAGAGACAGTAAGAAAGGTTTACGTAGGGTCTTAGTCTGAAAAGAGTCCTTGCAACGGGTCCCTACTGCACGTCTGCGCCTGTGTCTCCGTTGTGCCGTATCCTGGACGGGTGTGCATGCTGTTCATCTGTAAAAGGAGAGGAACTTAGTTTGAAAAGAAATCGTGCGAGAAAGTGCATAAAAAATTGAAATATAGATTAATAAAGCTGAGCCTATGCTAGTTCATCACGGCTTATATGTACAAACCCTTGTGAAGGGGTGTGTGGCTAGGTAGCCCCTAGCTTATTTATTCCGGACTCGTCCAGCCGTGTCCGGGGTCTCAGGCAACCTTTTAATGAAATGATGCCACGTGGACCGGGCATTTTAAGCGTAAGAGACGCGTAATGTGGTATTGCATGGAAGCGGACGAAAGCTTCCCGTCCCAGTGATGCTTGATAGCTACTTTTAAATGGGGCGACATGAAAGGTTAGCTTTTCTCGTCGGAAGTTGTCAGGTGACCCGAACACAACTTCTAGTAATAATGAAATTGTGCACCTGGTGTAAGGGCCTGGCGCCACTCCTTTGAAGGAAGTGCGGCTATGCCGAATTGTAGTAGGGTCTATCCCAACTTGCGGATTGTGTCCAGATATAGCAGGTTTAAGTCACTGCCACCGTCCATCAAAACCTGCGTGAATTGCAGTCCGTCTACTATGGGATCCAGTATCAGGGCAGTCTATCCTGCGTTCCGGATACTTCTGGACTAATCCAGGTGGTCGAAAGTGATTGGTTTTGACATCCAATCTCGGTGTTCCGCTGGGGTGGACCGTGCGACACTTGTCTTAGCGAGTGCCTTGTTGGTTTTCCGTACTATCACATGAAGTGAGTTTACTGTTTTGACTTCTTGTGGGAAAGTCTTTTGACTTCCGGTGCTCTGCTGGTGGGGTTCGTCATCGTCCTCGCTTGGCGCATCGAGCCCCTTGTGTCCGGCGTTGAGTCTGCCGGACTGTTTAAAAACCCAACAATTTCGGTTGGTATGGTTTGCAGGCCTTCCGGAGGTACTGTGGATTTGGCATATCAGATCTAGAATTTTGTTTAAATTTGATAGCTCGTCGCTGTTGTCCTTAAGAGGCAGTGTTTTATTGTTTGGCCGCGAGCTTTTGAATCCGGCGTTGACCGCCATGCCCTTTGGGCTTTTTTCTTTATTCCGGCGCTGATCTTTCCTGCGCCGTGATTTTCCGTTTCCATCTCTGATCTCGGATGTACTCGGGTCGCTGGTGCTGCATCTTACTGGCCAGCTGTCTTCTCCTGCACAAAAGCGCGTCATGAGGCTTGTTAGCGTGGCCATTGTTCTTGGCTTCTCTTGGCCGAGGTGTCTGGCGAGCCATTCGTCTCGGACGTTATGTTTAAAAGCTGCTAAGGCTTCCGCGTCCGGACAGTCGACTATTTGGTTCTTTTTAGTAAGGAACCTGTTCCAGAATTTGTGCGCTGACTCTCCGGGTTGTTGGGTTATATGACTCAGATCGTCTGCATCCGGAGGCGGACATAAGTCCCTTGAAAATTTGCTCTAAACGCGTCCTCAAGCTCTTCCCAACTTCCAACAGTGTTTTCTGGTAGGCTTTTGAGCCAATGCCGAGCTGGCCCTTTGAGCTTGAGGGGTAGGTATTTTATGGCGTGGAGATCATCTCCTCTAGCCATGTGTATGTGTAGTATGTAATCTTCTATCCAGACTCCTGGGTCTGTTGTGCCGTCGTATGCCTCTATGTTTATGGGTTTGAACCCTGCTGGAAATTCATGATCCAGCACTTCGTCGGTAAAACATAGCGGGTGTGCGGCGCCCCTATATTTGGGTGTGCCACTGTCTTTGAACGCTTGTCGTGTTGTGTTACTTCCTGGGGCCCTCCTTTTTGGCCCGTAGATGGACCTAGTTGGGCCGTCCGTTTTCCCAGGATCATAAGTCGGCTTGTGTGCGGCGCCGCTTGTCTCTTTTGGCCTGTTATCTGGCCATCTATCCGGCCAGGCGGCCTCTTTATTTTTTGACTGTGAGGGCTCTATGGCTTCCTCGTCAAATTCTGGCAGCAACTTGCGCTTCGGGTAGCTCTTTGTTTGATGGCCATTGCCATATTTGTCTGCGGTCTTGAGTACTTTGCTCCACTTCATTCTGAGTATGTCTTCCGCTGTTTTCAGATTCCGTTTTTCCTTCTTCAAACTTCTTGCAGTGGTGATGAGTCTTTTGTGAAGGTTCTTATGCTCCGGTGGTGTGTCCAGACTGTTGATTGCTCCGTGAAGGGGTTGATTATCCGGTTCGTCCTGTTCGGATGGTTGCTTGGTTGTATGTTCGTCGTCCGCTGGTTTGCCCTGCTCTATCGCTGGGTCGTTAGGAATCCTGCTTTGATCGAGGCGGGACTTAGGGCGGCGTCGACGTCGCCGTTTTGGTTATTTATCGGCGGGATTATCCTCTGCCGCGTCCCATTGTTCCTCGGTATCGCTTCCCTTTGGGGTGTCCACCATATGTATGTCATGTGACGAGGTGGCCTTCCAGTGCCCTATAGGCGCTGGTTCTTGATCGTCTCCGGCCTCGTCGTCCATACCGTTGATGTCTTCGGAGTCGTAGTTTAGCACGTCGGTTAGATCGTCGACGGTTGCTACGAAGTGGGTGGTGGGTGGGCTCTGAATTTCTTCATTGTCCGCGTCCCGACCATCCCGGCCGTAGTTCGGCCAGGGCTCTCCGGATAGTGAGAGATGCTTCAGCGAATTTAAGATATCACCGAAGGGTGAGTGCTGAAAGGTGTCCGCAGGAGTGAATTCCATGATCGGCGCCCAATCGGATTCGACTAGCAGGGGCGCAGGAGGTTCGGAGTCCGGCAGGGGGTTCGGCACCTCGGAGTCATGGGCTTTATGCGGGACAAGATAAGTGTTCGGCTCCATCGCCGTAGAAGTTGCAGCTCCCGAGACGGTGTCCAGCCATCCGTCCTCGATCTGAGCGATCGGCTCCGGACTATGGGTCGGAGCGGATTCGTATGCGGCCTCCAAGGTGCTGTCCGGTGGCAGAGTTAGGTCGTGCCCATCGTGACAGCGCGGCACGCTCGGCTGTAGCTCAGATCCATCGAAGATCAAGTCCCCGCGGATATCGGCCATGAAGTTTAGGCTTCCAAACCTGACCTCACGTCCAGGGGCGTAGCTTTCGACTGCTCCAGATGGCCAAGTGAGTTGGCCCGCAGCGCGAAGCCGCCGAATACGAAGATCTGTCCGAGGAGAAAAGTCTCACCCAGGACTGCGTCGTTGTCGATTGAAGAGGCCATCAAGCCTATCGGTGACGACATAGAGGAACTCTCAATGAAAGCACCAATGTCGGTGTCAAAACCGGCGGATCTCGGGTAGGGGGTCCTGAACTGTGCGTCTAGGCGGATGGTAACAGGAGACAAGGGACACGATGTTTTAACCAGGTTCGGGCCCTCTTGATGGAGGTAAAACCCTACGTCCTGCTTGATTGATATTGATATTGTGGTGTTTACAAGAGTGGATCTACGACGAGATCAAGGAGGCTAAACCCTAGAAGCTAGCCTATGGTATGATTGTAATGGTTGTTGTTGTGTCCTACGGACTAGAGCCATCCGGTTTATATAGACACCGGAGAGGGCTAGGGTTACATAGAGTCTGTTACAATGGTAGGAGATCTATGTATCCGTATCGCCAAGCTTTCCTTCCACGCCAAGGAAAGTCCCATCCGGACACGGGACGAAGTCTTCAATCTTGTATCTTCATAGTCTTGGAGTCCGGTCGATGATGATAGTCCGGCCGATGATAGTCCGGCTGATGATGGTAGTCTGGCTATCCGGACACCCCCTAATCCAGGACTCCCTCAAACCCCAAGGTGCGCTAACGTGTCGGTCATCAACAATCGCAGTTTTGGCCGATTCTGGCCCGTTTCTTGCTCTATTACTCACTGTTTTGGGGTCCCGGAGTGATTTCCATGATTGACGAACCCCGATGTGCGTTTACGTAACAGTCATCAACACTCACGGTTTTTGTCGATTCTGGCCCATTTCATGGACTATTACTCACAATTTGGGGTCCCAAAGTGATTTCCGTGGTTGTCAACCCCCAAGGTGCTAACATGTCAGTCATCCACAAATGACAGTTTGGGCCGATTCTGTCCCGTTTCTTGGACTATTATTCAGTTTTGGGGTCCCGGAGTGATTTTCTCGATTGACGAACCCCGAGGTGAATTTACGTGTCGGTCATCAACACTCACAATTTTGGTCGATTCTGGTCCGTTTTCTGCATTATTACTCACCGTTTTGGGGTCCCGGAGTGATTTCCACGATTGACGATCCCGAGGGTGCATATACGTGACCGTCGTCAACACTCATAGTTTTGGCCAATTCTGACCTGTTTCATGGACTATTACTCAATGTTCTGGGGTCTCTAAGCGATTTCCATAGTTGTTGAACCCCAAGGTGCGCTTACATGTCGGTCATCAACAATCACAGTTTTGGCCGATTCTGGCCCGTTTCATGGACTATTACTCACTCTTTTGGGGTCCCGAGTGATTTCCACGATTAATGAACCCCGCGGTGCTTGATGTGTCGGTCATCAACACTCATAGTTTTGGCCGATTATGTCCCATTTCATGGAATATTACTCACTATTTTGTGGTCCCGGAGTGATTTCCACGATTAACGAACCCTGGGTGCGTTTACGTGTCGGTGATCAACACTCGCGATTTTTCTCGATTCTGACCCATTTCGTGTACTATTACTCATCGTTTTCTGGTTCCAAAACGATTTCCATGGTTGTCGAACCCCAAGGCATGCTTGCGTGTTGGTCGTCAAGACTCGCAGTTTGGGCCGATTTTGGCCTGTATATGGACTATTACTCACTGTTTTGGGGTCCCGCAGTGATTTCCACGATTAACAAACCCCGATGTGCGTTTATGTGTCGGTCATCAAGACTCGCGGTTTTTGTCGATTCTGACCCGTTTCATGGACTATTACTCACCATTTTGGGGTCCCAAACGATTTCCAAGGTTTTTGAACCCCAAGATGCGCTTACGTTCTGGTCATCAACAATCGCAGTTTTGGCCGATTCTGGCAAGTTTCTTGGACTATTACTCAGTTTTTGGGTCCCGAAGCGATTTCCAAAGTTGTCGAACCCCAAGGTGCGCGAATGTGTCGGTCATCAACACTCGCGGTTTTTGTCGATTCTAACCCGTTTCATGTACTATTACTCACCATTTGGTGGTCCCAAAGCGATTTCCATGGTTGTCGAACCTCAAGTTGTGCTTACGTGTTGGTCGTCAAGACTCGCACTTTGGGTCGATTCTGGCCCATATATGGACTATTACTCACTGTATTGGGGTCCCAGAGTGATTTCGACGATTGACGAACCCCGATGTGCGTTTACGTGTCGGTCAACAAGACTCAAGGTTTTTGTCAATTCTGACCTGTTTCATGGACTATTACTCACCGTTTTGGGGTCCCAAAGCGAATTCCAAGGTTGTTGAACCCCAAAGTGCGCTTACATGTCGGTCATCAACAATTGCAGTTTTGGTCGATTCTAGCCCGTTTCTTGGACTATTACTCAGTTTTGGGGTCCCAAAGCGATTTTGAAAGTTGTTGAACCCCAAGATGCGCTAACGTGTCGGTCATCAACAATCGCTATTTTGGCCGATTCTGGTCTTGGACTATTACTCACTATTTTGGGGTCCCGGAGTGATTTCCATGATTGTCTATTCTGACCCATTTTGTGGAGTCTTACTCACAGTTTGGGGTCCCAAAGCGATTTCCATGGTTGTCAAACCCCGATGTGCTTACATGTCAGTCATCAACAATCGTGGTTTGGGCCGATTCTGGCCCTTTTCTTGGACTATTACTCAGTTTTGGGGTCCCGGAGTGATTTCCACGATTGACGAACCCCGAGGTGCATTTACGTGTACGCCATCAACACTCACAATTTTGCCTGATTCTGGTATGTTTCATGCACACCGTATTGGGGTCCCGGGGCGATTTCCATGATTGATGATCCCCGGGGTGCGTTTACGTGTCTGTCGTCATCACTCACAATTTTGGCCAATTTCTGACCTGTTTCATGGACTATTACTCACTTTTTTGGGGTGCCGAAGCAATTTCCATAGTTGTTGAACCCCAAGGTGCGCTCACGTGTCGGTCATCAACACTCACAGTTTTGGCCGATTCTGGCCCGTTTCATGGACTACTACTCACTGTTTTGGGGTTCCGAGTGTTTTCCACGATTAGTGAACCTCGAGGTGCTTAACATGTCGATCATCAACGCTCATAGTTTTGCCCGTCTCTGGCCCATTTCATGGAATATTACTCAGAATTTTGTGGTCCCGGAGTGATTTTGATGATTAACGAACCCCGGGGTGCGTTTACGTGTCGGTCATCAACACTTGCGGTTTTTGTCGATTCTGACCCGTTTCGTGTACTATTACTCCTTGTTTTCTGGTCCCATGGTTGTCGAACCCCAAGATGTGCTTACGTGTTGGTCATCAAGACTCGCAGTTTGGGCCGATTCTGGCCCGTATATGGGCTAGTACTCATTGTTTTGGGTCCCAGAGTGATTTCCACGATTCGACGAACCCCGATGTGCGTTTACGTGTCGGTCATCAAGACTCGCAGTTTTTGTCGATTCTGACCCGTTTCATGGACTATTATTCACCGTTTTGGGCTCCCAAAGCGATTTCCATTATTGATGAACCATGATGTGCATTTACGTGTCGGTCATTTGTCGATCCTGACCCGTTTCATGGACTATTACTCACCGTTTTGGGGTCCCGAAGTGATTTCCATGACTGACGATTCTGGCCCGTTTCTTGGATTATTACTCACCCATTTCATGGACTATTACTCACCGTTTGGGCTCCCAAAGCGATTTCCATGGTTGTCAAACCCCAAGGTGCTTATGTCTCAGTCATCAACAATCGCAATTCAGGCCGATTCTGGCCCGTTTCTTGGATCATTACTCAAATTTGGGGTACCGGAGTGATTTCCACGATTGAGGAACCCCGAGGTGCATTTACGTGTCAGTCATCAACACTCACAATTTTGGCCGATTCTGGTCCGTTTCATGCACTATTACTCACCGTTTTGGGGTCCCGGCGCGATTTCCACGATTGACGATCCCCGGGGTGCGTTTACATGTCCGTCGTCAACACTCAAAGTTTTGGCCAATTCTGACTTGTTTCATGGACTATTACTCACAGTTTCGGGGTCCCCAAGCGATTTCCATAGTTGTTGAACCCCAAGGTGCGCGTATGTGTCGGTCATCAACACTCATAGTTTTGGCCGATTCTTGCCTGTTTCATGGACTATTACTCACTGTTTTGGGGTCCCGAGTGATTTCCACGATTAATGAACCCCAAGGTGCTTGACGTGTCGGTCATCAACACTCATAGTTTTGGCCCATTTCGTGGAATATTACTCACTATTTTGTGGTCCCGGAGTGATTTCCACGATTAATGAACCCCGGGGTGCGTTTACATGTCGGTCATCAACACTCGCAGTTTTTGTCGATTCTGACCCGTTTCATGTACTATTACTCACCGTTTTCTGGTCCCAAAGCAATTTCCATGGTTGTCAAACCCAAAGGTGTGCTTACGTGTTGGTCATCAAGACTCGCAGTTTGGGCCGATTCTGGCCCGTATGTGGACTATTACTCATCGTATTGGGGTCCCGGAGTGATTTCCATGATTGACAAACCCTGATGTGCGTTTACGTGTCGGTCATCAAGACTCGCGGTTTTTGTCGATTCTGACCTGTTTCATGGACTATTACTCACCGTTTTGGGGTCCCAAAGCAATTTCCAAGGTTGTTGAACCCAAGGTGTGCTTACGTGTCGGTCATCAACAATCGCAGTTTTGGCCGATTCTGGCCTGTTTCTTGGACAACTACTCAATTTTGGGGTCCCGAAGCGATTTCCAAAGTTTTTGAACCCCAAGGTGCGCTAACGTGTCGGTCATCAACAATCGCAGTTTTGGCCGATTCTGGCCCGTTTCTTGCACTATTACTCACTGTTTTGGGGCCCGGAGTGATTTCCACGATTGACGAACCCAGGTGTGCGTTTACGTGTGAGTCATCAACACTCGTGGTTTTTGTCGATTCTGACCCATTTCTTGGACTATTATTACACACTGTTTGGGGTCCTAAAGCGATTTCCATGGTTGTCAAACCCCAAGGCGCTTACATGTCGGTCATCAACAATCGCAGTTCGGGCCGATTCTGGCCCATTACTTGGACTATTACTCAGTTTTGGGGTCCCAAAGTAATTTCCACGATTGATGAACCCCGAGGTGCATTTACGTGTCGGTCAATAACACTCACAATTTTGGTCGATTCTCGTCCGTTTCGTCCGCTAATACTCACTGTTTTGGGGTCCCAGAGTGATTTCCACGATTGAAGATCCCTAAGGTGCATTTACGTGTCCGTTGTCAACACTCATAGTTTTGGCAAATTCTGACCTGTTTCATGGACTATTACTCACCGTTTTGGGGTCCTGAAGCGATTTCCAGTTGTCGAACCCCCAAGGTGTGCTTACTTGTCGATCATCACCACTCACAGTTTTGGCCGATTCTGGCCCGTTTCATGGACTATTACTCACTGTTTTGGGGTCCCGAGTGATTGCCACGATTAATGAACCCCAAGGTGCTTGACGTGTCGGTCATCAACACTCATAGTTTTGGTTGATTCTGGCCCATTTCGTGGAATATTACTTACTATTTTGTGCTCCCGGAGTGATTTCCACGATTAATGAACCCCGCGGTGCGTTTACGTGTTGGTCATCAACACTCGCAGTTTTTGTCGATTCTGACCCGTTTCATGTACTATTACTCACCGTTTTCTGGTCCCAAAGCAATTTCCATGGTTGTCAAACCCCAAGGTGTGCTTACATGTTGGTCATCAAGACTCGCAGTTTGGGCGGATTCTGGCCCGTATATGGACTATTACTCATCGTATTGGGGTCCCGGAGTGATTTCCATGATTGACAAACCCTGATGTGCGTTTACGTGTCGGTCATCAAGACTCGCGGTTTTTGTTGATTCTGACCTGTTTCATGGACTATTACTCACCGTTTTGGGGTCCCAAAGCAATTTCCATGGTTGTTGAACCCAAGGTGCGCTTACGTGTCGGTCATCAGCAATCGTAGTTTTGGCCGATTCTGGCCTGTTTCTTGGACAACTACTCAGTTTTGGGGTCCCGAAGCGATTTCCAAAGTTTTTGAACCCCAAGGTGCGCTAACGTGTCGGTCATCAACAATCGCAGTTTTGGCCGATTCTGGCCCGTTTCTTGCACTATTACTCACTGTTTTGGGGCCCGGAGTGATTTCCACGATTGACGAACCCAGGTGTGCGTTTACGTGTGAGTCATCAACACTCGCGGTTTTTGTCGATTCTGACCCATTTCTTGGACTATTATTACACACTGTTTGGGGTCCTAAAGCGATTTCCATGGTTGTCAAACCCCAAGGCGCTTACATGTCGGTCATCAACACTCACAGTTTTGGCCAATTCTGGCCCGTTTCATGGACTATTACTCACTGTTTTGGGGGGCCCGATTGATTTCCAAGATTAAGGAACCCCGAGGTGCTTGACGTGTCGGTCATCAACACTCATAGTTTTGGCCGATTCTGGTCCCTGAGTGATTTCCACGATTAACGAACCGCGGGGTACATTTACGCGTCGGTCATCAAAACTCGCGGTTTTTGTCGATTCTATCCCGTTTCGTGTACTATTACTCACCATTTTCTGGTCACAAAGCGATTTCCATGGTTGTCGAACCCCAAGGTCTGCTTACGTGTTGGTCATCCAGAATCGCAGTTTGGGCCGATTCTGGCCCGTATATGGACTATTACTCACTGTTTTGGGGTCCCGGAGTGATTTCCATGATTGACGAACTCCGATGTGCGTTTACGTGTCGGTCATCAAGACTCACGGTTTTTGTCGATTATGACCCGTTTCATGGACTATTACTCAACGTTTTGGGGTCTCAAAGCGATTTCCAAGGTTTTTGAACCCCAAGGTGCGCTTACGTGTCAGTCATCAACAATCGCAGTTTTGACCGAGGCATCGTAATAGCTGGATAACCATATTTTCGGCGTCCTTGTTTTTCGCGCCCACTCACCAGTCTTCCCTTATAAATAGGCATGACCAGGTCTTTCCTCATTCTCCCCTTTCCAGCTTCTTCTTCCTCTCGCAACTCTTCTGTCGCTTGAGCTCCGCCGCCTCCGCAGAGCACCTCATCTTCCTCAACCTCGACCGCTGCATCAACCTGAGTCGATCCAGAGAATGGCGATGACCTTCGACAGTAGATCTGCAGCTGTAAGTTTTTGCCTTCCCGCACCTCAGATCCGCATTAGGGTTTGCAAGTTTCTCTATGTTCTTCATAGTTCATCACTGTTTCTTCATAGTTCCCCCACTGCAGCCTCTTTTAATCCAAAAGTGAATGGAACTCCTATGGTAGTTGTTTTGCTTCCACTCTTGATACTAGTGGATCCCCATTTTCTGTAAAGAGACTTCCTTAGAACTCGCGAACTCGTCTGTACTGGTTTTTTCGGTCTATATTATTTCCTTTTCCTAAACAGCATTTGATCCAAAATAATAGTTGTAGTCTATGAAACTTGTTTGTACAACACTTAGCCAAAAACTGTATTTGGTAGATCCATCTAGCCATGGCGGCTCAAATTGCCGACCTAAATTGCAATGCTCAATAAACATCATCCAACTTATCATGGCGGCTTAAATAATTTACACTGCTCATGACGCTTTATGTAACCTGACTAATTAGTCATATACCATTAGGCCCCTTTATAAGCCGCCATCTTAAATATGATCTATAATCTTTTTTCCTCCGGCTTAAATTTGAACCGGCATTTTGTTCCTTGTTAGGCTTCCTTCTTCACAATGCCGCCCAAAACAAGCACTTCATGCAACTGGGTCAAATCCATCATCACTGATAGTACCCTTGATGATTTTGTGAAAACCGGCTATCTGCCGAAGAAGGAGATCATGTCATACCGTGCTCCTGATCCAACGGAAGAAAAACCTCAGCCCAAAGAAGGGTAAGTTGTCATTTTTACTGATCACATGATCCTGGGCTTTTCACCACCCAGCTCAAAGTTCTTCAGAGACGTCTTGCACTTTTTTTACCTCCGTCCCAAGATATTGGACCCAACTCCGTGTCTAATATTTGCAACTTTCAAGAGTTCAGTGAGGTGTACCTTGGAGAAGAGCCCAACTTGCTGCTCTTCAGAGAGTTGTTTTATTTGAACCACCAGACTGAATGTGCCAATGGACCTAGTTTGGAGCTTGGCAGGGTCTCAATCCAACGATGGAGAGACGTCGTTATGCAAATCCACCAAGTCACCCCAAAGACTGGAACCAGACATGGTTCTATTGCCAAGACACTTCTCCGGCTGATGAGAACCTTCTGCCTGACTTTCACGCCATACGCCTTGATTCTAATCATCCGCTTCCTGACAAGGTGATAGCTGTTGAATGCTAGACGCTTGCCCCACCCTTGCAAAAATCAAAGCATAGAATGGCTTAAATGGCATTGATCTGGTCCGGTGCTGGGTCGCATGGCGGGTCAACCCATTGAGCCGTCGCGCCGGGTTAATGTACACATACATAGGCGAGAAGAATGACCCTCTGCGGCACAGCCCTGACGATTTACCTGATGATGTCATTAATGATATGACAAAGACACTCTTGAATGAAATCCTAGCAGATTGTGGTAAGGTGGGCTTAAGCCCTTTCTGCAAAGCTAACTCGGCTGCATCGATAAGCCGCCAAAACTGAGTAAATTACCTTCATCCTTGAAGTTTTGTCTGTACTCAAACTTTTACTGACTTTCACAAGCTGATGATAAATTTTGGAAGACAAAGTATGACCATGAGGCTGTGAAGAGAGCCGCCAGGAAAGCCGCCACGAAGAAAAGAGGAAAAAGGCTAGCACTTCTGAACTGTTTCAACTAGAGGACTCTTCTGAGTCAGAGGTAGCCCTTGACTATCCTGGCTCATTTTTTAATCACCTTATTGATATTGATTATGATCAGGATGACACGGGAACGAGTCATGGGGTAGATGAAGAGGTAACTATTATTTCCTCTGACTCAGAGCCTTTGCCAAGACAAAAAATCCAAAGAGTAACCCGGAAAGTAAGATTATCACATCCCTTAGCTTATCAAGATCCTCAATTTCTTTTGAAGAGACAGATCCATGAGAGCCGGAGGCAGACCCGGACCAGCAAAGACGCGGAGCTCTCCTCCGGCTTACCCAATACACCGAGCAAGCGTTGGAACGAGGTCTCCTCCGACTTAAATCCCTTTTATCATTTGGCGGGTCTCACTCGTCAACCACTCCACTCTTCTGATTCGAATTACCAGGAAACTTCACCTTTGTCCGGCGACTCAATCCAGTCCAACCTGCCGCCTTTAAGACCACTCTAGGGTAATGATGATTTATTTATCCTGTATTCAGTTCAATTCTTTATACTTGTACTAACCTTTTTGATCTTATGTAGTGGAAAGGCAAAACCCAGCAAGAGGGTGAAGAAGCATAAGCCGGCCGAAAAGCCAACTGACCACGAGCCGGAACTCCAGACGGCCGCACCTGACGCCTCTATTCCTAAGCCGCCGCTTGAACAAGCTCATGACACGTCAGCATCAACCGCTGACCCGCCTGTGGAGCAAACCGCTGATGGCTCTGAAAATCCTGAAGTCCCTAGCCCGGCCAAGGCAGACGACCCTCAAGATGCTGATGTGGAAATTACTAAAACCGGCTATACTGGGCCGAGGAGACCCACTATGCTCGCCAAGTGCTCTGCCAAGGAGGAGCACCTGAGCCACCGCAAGGTCAGATTTGACATTGCTAATTATACTCATATGAGCATTGGGGAAGTTTTTTCCGGCTATCTTAGCCAAGTGAAGAGCAGTCGCGACCTCGAAGTTGATATGGTGAAGCAAATGCACCAGAAATTTGAGGTATTAACTCTTCCCTTTACTAAATCATCCTTACTATGCCAGCCCCCAAGTCTATTGCTTATAATGAATATGATGTAGACTTAGAACAAACATATAAGCATTAGTAATATTACTTGGTCAAACCTCTAAAAAATCCGGCTTAATCTGTAGTCCCCAAGGGCCGGTTTAATCAAAATGAATGAGCCAGTCCTTCACATGCTTGTGTAGAATATAGTACTTGTGTAGATTTAATCAGCAATATGCATTAGCCCCCAAGTGCCAAGTATTTTTTGCTTCCAAAGTGCTTGGGACTTACTCTCATAAACCGCCACTTAGATAGAATACTTCGGCAGACATTAGCCCCTAAGTGCCAAGTATTCTTGCTTGCAAAGTGCTTGGGACTTAATATTGTTTGCTAATTTTCATAATTTTGACCCGGTAATTGTACATGCCACCACCAGTCAACTTCAATTAGAACTCTCTGACTTGAAGAACCGCCTGGAGGCACAGGAGACTGAAACCCAAAGAGCCAATTCCAAATTTCAATTCAGTGTTTCTGAACAAGAGAAATTGAAGGCTGACTTTGAAGTTGAGAAAAAGGCCTAGGCTGAAGAAAAAATTGTCTTGACCCAACAAGCTGACAAGGCAGAGCCGACTCTTGAAGAGGTGACCACTGAATTGTTCGGCTTAAAATGCCATGTATCCCAGATGGTCTCAGCAATCTTTGGTAAGTCGCCCTGTAAGTGTTAAATATTGAGTTTTTGTCATGATCATATGAACCACCATTAACTCACCTGACATTGTTATGCAGGCCCCAAAAGCTCAAATCTCAATCAAGACATGCTGGTGAAGCTGAAGGCGGTTTACACACTCGTGGAAAAACTTTACACGGGATCTTAGTGTGCCTTAGCCACAGTTGCCCTGTCAAACGAAATCCCCACACTCCTGGTGGATGTGCTAAAGAAGCTTTCAGTGCTGCCCCAGCGAGTCAACAAATTAAGGCAATCGTCTATAAGAGCCGGAGCCATGGCCGCCTTAAGCCGGGCCAAAGCTTGGCTACTGGAATTAGACCCAGTCGACATCGCCATTGGGTATCCAAGCCTCAAGCAAAATGGCACCTCATTTGAACAGGAGGACTTCGCCGCTTGTGTGAAGGAAATACGCCCTGTGGCCACCCTGATTGCTGACGAGGCGGATCTCACTAGGTACCAGCCGGGTTATGATGCGGAAAACCGGAGGATCCGGACGCCACATTATAAAGTGACAAGCATGATCCCACCAATTCGTAAGCATACCTTCACCCCTGAAGTTGACCCGGCCAGACTAATTGATGATGAAGCTGGATTTGAAGCTTTGAATGGCATTGATTGGTCATCATCAACCTTCCAGGACCGGGAACATGACAAAGGAGTGGAGAGGGCTGATCCGGAAGCTTCAGGTCAACAAGAGAATTGATCCGCCGGGCGGCTCATATTTGTAGCCTGCTGAAAAAACAATATAATCATTTGGACTCGAGGAGTCATGCAATAGGGTAGAAATGACTTTGCTTTGTCGTGCCATCGTGCATGCTTTGGAGCTCAACACTATTAAACCACCGTCTTATATCCGCCCCTTTTTATATTTATCATCTGTTTTCCTTATGCATAAGAAAGTCTTTGAACTTGTCTTGCACACAAAAATAGATCACAAGAAACCTTGGCGGCTTACAGCAAGGCGGGTCATAATATCTTAACCATTAATATGGAAAAAAGAATCACAGATAAGCCTATTATGAGTTATAGCTTTGAACCATAACTATAATATCATACCTGTGATTTTGAATTTACACTGCCGGTTTATATGACCTGAACAGTAAGGGTGATAAACGAATCTTTAGAAGCCACTCTCTTCCAAACGTATGATGTTTGTCGTATGTTGGCGACTTATCGTCCAAAACCAAGCCGGGATAAATTTAAACCACACTTATACTTAGATCTGAACAAAAAAGTCTCAAGACAAAATCAAAGATTGCTTTCAAAACCTTAAGCAAAAGAGAAAGAAAAATTGAGGCTTTTGATTCGAATACGATCAGTAAACCGTTCCAAAGGGGTTAAGATAGGATTTGAATACGATCATGTAGCCCCCAGTGACTTTGGTGTTGCACCAATCAAGAGGGTACCGATAGCTATGTTCTCTTTGGTTCGAATACGACCTATGTTTGAATAGGAAGCCCCCAAATGACCTTGAGAGTTTTTTAACTACTCTGATTCGAACACAATCAAAGTCAGACCCGAAAGGGGTTAAGCTATGTTTCGAATACGATCAAGAAGCCCCCTACTGAGTTTGGCATTGTGCCGATCAAGAGGGTACCGACAGCTATGTTCTCTTTGGTTCGAATACGACCTATGTTCGAATAGGAAGCCCCCTAGTGATCATAAGGTTTAACGGCTAGATTCGAATATGATCATGAGCCGTACCAAGAGGGTTAAGCTAGATTCGAATACAATCAGCCCCCAATGGATCGTTTGAAATTATAATGATGAAGACATATGATTATTGAAGATGAAAATGACAAAGGTCCTGCTTTATTACTTATCATAATATATATATCGTCAAAATATGTACATCATGAGAGCCGGTGGCTCAAGTGTAGTAAGGCCGAAGATGAGCGAAATTCCATGGCCAGCGGGTCTCTTCCTCCGACTTACGTGAGTCCTTGTGCTCTCGAACATCGATAAGGTAGTATGACCTGTTGTTTAAGTTCTTGCTGACCACAAAAGGCCCTTCCCAAGGTGGGTATTACTTGTGTGCATCAGTTTGATCCTGGATGAGCCGGAGCACCAAATCGCCTTCTTGAAAGGTTCTGGACTTAACCCGACGGTTGTGATAACGGCACAGGTCCTGTTGGTAAATCACCGAGCGGGCTGCTGCCAAGTCAAGCTATTCATCTAACGGATCAAGTGCATCATGACGGGCTTCTTCATTGTCAGCTTCAACGTAAGCCGCCACACGAGGCGAGTCATGACGGATGTCACTAGGTAGAACCGCCTTTGCTTCGTAAACCATGAAGAAAGGCGTGTAAGCCGTAGACCTATTGGGGGTAGTATTGATGCTCCATATCACATAAGGTAACTCCTCCACCCAACAACCCGGCGTCCATTGCAAAGGTACCATAAGCCGGGGTTTGATGCCCTTCGAGATTTCCTGATTGGCTCTTTCATCTTGACCATTGGATTGAGGGTGAGCTACTGATGAAACATCAAGCCGGATATGATCACGTTGATAGAACTCCTCCATGGCACCCTTAGACAGATTTGTACTATTGTGTGTGTGGAAAGCCAAAACGAAAGATCACCTTTTTCATGAATTGAACCGTTGTGGCTGGGTCGCACTTACTAACTGGCTCTGCCTCAACCCACTTTGTGAATTTGTCAACCGACACATGAGCTCGTCGTGAGAATTTCTGACAACCAACATACTTACTGACTAGATCTTCCGGATCAGCGTGAGACTTCAGCCAATAAAATCCATGACGAAAAGCCTTAGCCACAAGGGACTTTGAACCGGCATGATGGCCACAATCTCCTTCATCAATCTCACGAAGAATTTCTTGACCTTCCTCAGGAGATACACAGCGTTTAAACGCCCTAGTGACACTGCGATGATGCAATTCACCTTTTAGTAATCGTCATTGACTTTGACCGTCGGGTTATCTACCTGGCCAAGGTTTCGTCCTCACGCAACTCGCCCCAGGTCATGTAAGCCAAATACGGCACTGTCCAATCTGGGATGACATGCCGCCACCAATTGTGCCTCTAGGTCAGGAACAGCCAAGTCTTCCTTTGTAGGCAACTTGACAGAAGGGTTATGCAGAATATCCAAAAAGGTATTAGGTGGCAACGGCTTATGCTGAGACCCTAGCCGGCTTAACGCATCAGCCGCCTCAATCTTTCTGCGCATAATATGCTCCACTTGATAACCCTTGAAGTTTCCAGCAACAGCATCAACTTCATGGCGATAAGCCGCCATGAGGGGATCCTTGGAATTCCACTTGTCTGAGACTTGCTGAGCCACCAAATCTGAGTCGCCAAAGCACCTTACCCGGCTTAAGCTCATCTCCTTAGCCATCCGAAGAGCATGGAGCAAGGCCTCATACTCAGCTGCATTGTTAGTACAAGGAAACATCAACCTTAGCACATAACAAAATTTATCACCTCGAGGGGAAGCTAAAACAACTCCAGCCCCCGAGCCCTCCAATTGCCTGGACCCATCAAAATAAATAGTCCAATATGTGTTGTCCGGCTTCTCTTCAGGCATCTGTAGCTCCGTCCAATTATTGATGAAGTCCACTAGTGCTTGATACTTGATGGCAGTGCGTGGCATAGACTTTAAACCATGAGGCCCAAGTTCAATGGCCCACTTGGCGGCTCGTCCTGTGGCTTTTCTGTTTTGAATGATATCTCCTAAAGGAGCAGAACTGACCATAGTGATGGGATGACCTAGGAAATATTGCTTAAGCTTCCGGCTTGCCATAAACACCCCATAAACGAGCTTCTTCTAATGTGGATATCTTTGCTTGGACTCAATAAGCATCTCCTGATGTAGTAAACCGTCCGTTGAACCGGATGTTCCTTGCCAGCCTTCTTGCGCTCCACCACAATGGCCACACTGACATCACGTGTGTTAGCAGCCACATATAACAATAATGGCTCCTTATCAATGGGAGCAGCAAGGACCGGCGGCTTAGCTAGCTGTCTCTTCAAATCCTCAAAGGCAACGTTAGCAGCATCACTCCAGACAAAGTCGCATGTCTTCTTCATCATCTGATACAGCGGTATGGCCTTGTCACCTAACTGGCTTATGAACCATCTTAAAGCAGCAATACAACCCACCAATCACTGAACTTCATTGATACACTTGGGTTTTGCCAAAGAGGTAATAGCCTTGATCTTCTCTGGGTTAGCCTCAATGCCTCTATTAGAAACCAGAAATCCCAAGAGCTTGCCTGCTGGCACATCAAAGACACACTTGGCCGGGTTAAGCATCATATTGTAGACCCAGAGATTATCAAATCTCTCCCTTAAGTCATCTATCAGGGTTTCCTTCTCTCTGGATTTCACCACAATATCATCCACATAAGCATGAACATTACACCCAATCTAAGTATGAAGACAATTCTGCACACAACACTGATAAGTCGCCTGGGCGCTCTTGAGCCCAAAAGGCATAGACACATGGCGGAAGGCTCCAAAAGGAGAAATAAAAGATGTTTTCTCCTGGTCCTTAACTACTATCTTGATCTGATGATAACCAGAATAAGCATCCAAAAAACTCAAACGTTCACAACCCGCTGTAGCATCAATAATTTGATCAATACGAGGGAGAGCAAAAGGATCAGCCCGACAAGCCTTGTTGAAATCCATGTAATCCACACACATACGCCAAGTGCCATTCTTCTTGAGCACTAGAACCGGGTTAGCCAACCACTCAGGATGAAACACTTCGATAATGAACCCGGCTACTAAGAGCCAAGCCACCTCCTCGCCAATGGATTTACGCCTATCCTCGTTGAACCACCGGAGAAACTGCTTGACTGGCTTGAATTTCGGCTCAATATTAAGAGTGTGCTCAGCGAGTTCTCTCGGTACACCCGGCATGTCAGAAGGTTTCCATGCATAGATGTCTCGGTTCTCACATATGAACTCGATGAGCGCGCTTTCCTATTTAGGATCCAGATTAGCATTGATACTGAACTGCTTGAATGAGTCGCCAGGAACAAAATCAACAAGCTTGGTGTCATCGATCGATTCAAACTTCATCATTGGGTCATGCTCCGTAGTGGGCTTCTTCGAAGATGTCATATCAGCTGGATCAACATTATATTTGTAAAACTTCAACTCTTCTGCTGCACAGACCGACTCAGCATAAGCCGCATCTCCCTCTTCACATTCCAAGGCCACCTTCCAACTGCCATGAACCGTGATGGTCCCCTTGTAACCCGGCATTTTGAGCTGCAGATAAACATAACATGGCCATGCCATGAACTTGGCATAAGCCGGCTATCCAAGCAGAGCATGATACAGGCTCTTGATTTTACCACTTCAAAAGTTAACTTCTCAGCCCTGGAATCATGCTCATCTCCAAAGGCTACCTCCAATTCAATCTTGCCAACTAGATACGCCGACTTACCAGGAACCACACCATGGAAGACAGTATTGGACTGCTTAAGATTCTCATCGGTTAACCCCATACGACGGAAGGTTTCATAATAAAGGATATTAATGCTGCTGCCTCCATCCATGAGTACCTTAGTAAACTTGTAACCACCAATTTGAGGTGCCACCACCAAAGCTAGGTGACCCGGGTTATCAACCCGGGGTGGGTGATCCACCCGACTCCACATAATGCGTTGCAAAGACCATCGCAAGTACTGGGGCACTGCCGGCTCAACGGCGTTCACCGCCCTCTTGTGAAGCTTCTGGTCCCGTTTGCACAAACTTGTGGCGAAAACATGATACTGCCCACTGCTCAACTGTTTGGATGACTTTGATACCCGGATTGCTGCTGCTGCTGACCCCCTGGCCAGATTGCTGGTTGCCTTGATTATATCCACCCTGGTTATTTTTGTGGCCTCGAAAACCAAAACTAGAGCCGCCACCTCCATAACCCGAGCCATGATAATTGCCGCCGCCTAGCCCATTATTGTCGTCAAACATGTTAGAATTCTTGAAATCCTTCATGATCGTGCAATCATTCCACAGATGAGTGGCTGGTTTCTGCTGAGTACCATGCCTTGACAGGGCTCATTTAGCAACTGCCCAAGAGTGGGGCCTGACCCGCCAGACTGAGGAGGTGGTCTCCCCTTACGGTGTTGATTGTTGCCCTGCGCATTAGTGTTAGCCACAAACTCCGAGCTACCATCAGCCTTACGTTCATTGTTGCCTCCTTGATTTGACGGGTTATGCTGAGGACCCTTGGCGTTACCGCTCTTCTTTCCCTTTCCTTTCTTCTCATCGTCAGACTCGGGATCCTTGGTACTATCAGAGTTCGCGTATTTGACTAGAGGCGCCATCAGCTGGCCCATGTCATAACAATCGCGCTTGAGCCGCCCCAGCTTCTTGTTGACACCAGATTTTGGCACGGTCAAGAACATAATTAATATGTCCTCAAATGGAGAAGTGATCTACATAAAAAAGTTTCGCATTGTCGATATAAACATCTTTGAAGTTTGGGTCACCGCCATCCGATCTCATCTCGAAGGCCGAAGTTGTGTTTGAAATACTGAAATTTTGTATTCAAAACACTATTCGGCTCAATACGCCCTCAACACAGCCTCGTATGGAAACATGATCTACACGGATTGTCTTTGTCTCGTCGAAACGATCGATTTTGATATAAAAATCGTCCCAATCCGAGTTCGTATGCAAAAGTTAGAGCTATCGGAGTGCAGCCCTATCATGAGGCATGATGTGGCGCGCCCCACCAGACCTATGTCTGATGGGTAGCGCGAGGGAACGGTTGTTTTGCGTCACAGTCCGTTTTGCGCGAGCGATTTGACCTTCAAGATGACCTCTGATCAAAACATGTTCAACACAAAAAAAATTCGTCTCGTCGAAACCGGCAAGATTGATTTTGGACTCGTTTCCATCCAAGGTCGTTTACTGCCTCAAACATGACCCGCAAGGTGCAGCCAGGTTGTAAACCGAACCGTTTTGGAAAGTTTGATTCCGAGTTGGACCCAAACTAGGGTTTTGGACATGAATCCAAGTCTTTTTCTTGCACGGGAAGTCCAGCCGCCTCTTATATACCTAAGGGGTGACGGCCGATTGAAGAACAGCACACAATCACAAACACATCTACAACTTTTTCATCTACGTCTTGTCACTCCCTCGTTCTTGCTCCCTCATCCTTCGTTGCTCTTCGTGTTGGAGAGCTGCGAACCGCGAGGCTCTACGGGCGGCTTGACCGACCTAGGGCAGCCCATAGCCACTGCACTCCCCGACGGGGTCCCTCCCCGGAGTGTAGGGTTTCAGATCCTCAAAAGCTCTCGCCGGTTGACTTGCGAATCACGCTTCCGGTGAGACTCCTTCGACGTGAGCTGCAGTGCATCACCCCGGCGTCGAGGGTACACGTGACGTGTTCGTGTGCGAACACACTTTTTGGTGACTCCGCTGGGGAAAAGATCAATCATCATCATCATCCATCATGTTTCGCAACGACAAGATCCCCAAGCCCTCGGAAATCGACGCCGATAACATAATCAAGCCCAATTTTGAGGAGTTATCGGAGAAACATCGCCAAGCTTATGAGGAGTACAAGAAGGAACGTGAAGAGAAGGAGCTGCAGGAGTTCCTTGCTAAGTTCAAAAAGGATCGTCAAGGCAATATCACTCCGGTTGGAGAAATCAAGTTTCCTCCTCTTCATGATGAACTGGTTAAACCCTCTGTAAGTAATACCTTCTCTCCTGAGGTATGGGCTGAAGTTGACAGTCACATTACTGATAGCAATAATCTTTTATACCAAATTTTCTTGGAAATAGTAATGCTAAAAATACTGTGCCTCAATTATCTAGTGGTAATGTTGGTGTGCCTGTTACCGCAGAAATCCCTAGTCCAACTTTACCTATTTCATCGGCGCCCCCCGTGCCGATGAATTTTTATCCTAGCCCCACAAATCAAATTGTTGGTGCACCCATTAATCCTATCATGAGTATGCCAAGTTCGGTGGTGACACCGAACCAAACCGTACCTACAAGAGCAAACACTATTATATCACTGCCGAATTACAATTCGGCATGCATGCCACAATTCACACCTGCAACTACTAACCCTACTCCTCCTAGGCTACCGCCACAAGCTTCATCGTCCACCGTGGATGATGGTCTAGCTAATCTTAGAGGGGAGATGGCTAAGATGCTCCGAGAGAATTTTGGAGCTGAGTTACCAAGGAACCGTATTTACCAAAAGCCATATCCGGAATACTTTGATGCAATTCAATGCCCTCCGGGATATAAAATTCCAGATTTTGTTAAGTTTAATGGAGAGGGCACAAAAAACACCTGGGAGCATGTTAGTCGGTACTTGGCACACTTAGGTGAGGCAAGTTCACGAGATGAGTGGAGAGTACGTTATTTTCCTTTATCTTTAACTGGTACTGCTTTCTCGTGGTTTTCTGGGTTACCACTTGGTTCTATTACTACATGGTTTCAATTGGAACAAAATTTTCATGATCACTTCTACAGTGGTGAAAATGAGCTTAAACTATCCCATCTTACATCGGTTAAGCAAAAGTATGATGAATCGGTCTCCGATTATGTCAAAAGATTTAGGGATACAAAAAGGTGGTGCTATAGTTTGGTGATAACCAAGAGAGATTTGGCTGATCTTGTGCTTAGTGGTTTGAGAACTCACATTAGAGAAAGGCTAGAAGGATACGAGTTTTTAAATATCAACCAAGTCTTGCAAAGGGCTTTGGCTCAAGAAGGCCGAAGCAAAGATCTTAAAGAGATGCATAGATATAAAACTGATCGTCCTAAAATGAATATGGTTGAGTATGATAGTGACCACTCAGACGATGAGGGTGATATTTATGCTGCTAAATTTGTTTGGCCATCTAAGGCCAAACCATTTACTTGCAATGATTTAAAGCCGATTCATAAGAATCGTGATGAAGAGATGAAATTTACTTTCAACATTGCTAAGTGTGATAGAATATTTGATTCTTTGTTGCAAGCCAAGATTATTAGAATATCTCATACTTTACCGCCGTTCGAAGAGCTGAAACGGCGTGCTTATTGCAAGTATCATAATTCTTTTTCTCATGCTACTAATGATTGTAATGTTTTTCGACGACAGATACAATCGGCCATTAATGATGGATGATTGAATTTTTCTGAGATTCAAGTTGATAAGTAGCCTTTCCCAATGAACACCATGGATTTGGAGGGAAAGAAGATGTTAATTTGGCCCAACATAGCCGAATCAGCTAATAAAAGTAATATTGTCATTGGTGAGCCCAGGAAAAATGAGGAGAGCAACAAGGTCTTGGGGAGACAAGTTGTGCTTGACAAGCAGCTCGGTGGCAAGGAGGTAATCAAGATCACCATCAAGAATCCTACACTCGGGGGGCAACCACAAGTGCAAGAGACCACTCATGTCAAATTTGTTAAGCCCAAGAGTCCAGATGTTGGCAAGTGGAAGACGAATAAAGCTAAAGTGCAGCGCAAGAGAATCAAGCCAACTTTTGATATGCTGTTGTCCAAGTATGCCAATAAAGCGGCTGGTTCTAGCTCTAACCGGTCATCAAATTTGAAGCGCTCAAGATCACCTCCGAGGGAAGAATCTCATCATCATGCAAGGCCATATGGGTCATGGGCACCAGGACCATGGATGACGCCGCCCCCCTATGCGCCATACTACATGGGAGGCTTCAATGGAGGATGGGGGCAGCCCCCAATGGCCCCTTATGCTTTTCATCCAGGTTGGGCAGAACCAAGGAGGCCCGTTCATAAGAGGCTTTCTTATCCCACACGAGGCAGTTTGAACAATGGTGTCAATTGGCCAATGCAAGATAATCAAAAAAGGGTCAACCGGCAAGTGTGGCGTGCCAAATCACCAAGTGCTGAAATTTCAGAGCCTAGCAAGCAAAAGGAGAAGAATGCTAGTGGTGAAACTATTATGATAGGAACTAAAGAATTAATAATCAAAGAGCCGATTATTGTTGATAATCTGGCTGATTCTAATAAAGATGTGGCTGTGGTCCAGCAAGGCCCCATGGCTAAAGATCATGAAGCTAGCATAAGCAAGGCCAAGTCAAGGGATCCAAAATATACTCAGCCTAAGTGGTGTCCTTCCGGTCTGACCAAGGCACAAAAAAGGATATTGCAGCGCATGAGGAGTCATGAGAAGGAGGAACAAGAAGCAGAAAAGCTAAGGGATAAATTATTCAATGAAAGTCGTCCCATGGTACCCCCAAAACAAGTGTGGAGACCAAAGCAAAAGTAAAACATTGCAGCTTCTGCATTGATCATAGCAACACCTACACCACCAACGGAGGATGGTGCGGCTACTATTACATCGTCCACTTTGCCTACTACTTCCTCTCCCCTTGAAGATATTTCGGAGTCAGCGGACATGCTTGCGGAAGGAGATGAAATGCTTGATTATGAGTCTACACCGGTTCATGAAGGTATGGATATTAATATGGTGTATTACTTACCCGCTGAATTTCGCGCTATAGATGAAGAAGGGGAAGTATCTCAGCTAGGTTTTGGTCCTAAAAATGCTATATTCGAGAAGCCAAAAGAGTCGGTGACGCACTTGAAGCCAATGTTCCTTAAAGGTCATATTAATGGATCGCCGGTTGCTAGAATGCTAGTCGATGGTGGTGCTGTGGTGAATCTTATGCCATATTCGGTCTTCAAAAAATTGGGGCTGCGTGATGAAGAGTTAATAAAGACCAACATGGTGCTTAATGGATTTGAAGGCAAAGAGAAAACTGAAGCCAAAGGTGTGATGTATGTGTAGCTTACGGTGGGAAGCAAAACTTTGGCTACCGCATTCTTTGTCGTCGAGGTGCAAGGTAACTACAATGTGATATTAGGCCGCGATTGGGTTCATGCGAACCAATGCGTGCCATCTACTATGCACCAGTTTTTGATTCAATGGGTTGATGATGAAGTAGAAGTCATTCATGCGGATAATTCAGCTTGTGTTGCTTTGGCCGATGCATCGGTGGATTGGCAACATCCCAATGCTACTTGCTTGACGGGGCGCGACTTATCAGAATATGATTTTCTTAGCGCCACAAAAAGTGGTTTCGTGCCCGTTTCTTTAAAGCCGGTTGGCGATAATCGGCTCCAAGGTATGATGTATTTAAATGGATCCTAACTCAGAGTGGTTACAAAAGCGTCTTGTAGAATATCGGTTCAATGAGAACGATATGTATGAGTCCATAGAAGAGTTAGATTATATGGATAAGTTAGGACAAGGTTTTACATCGGCCGATCCATTAGAAGAGATAGATATAGGAGATGGTTCAATTCCTAGGCCGGCATTTGTAAAAGAAAATTTAAGAGCTGGTCATAAGGCTAAGTTGATCGAGATATTGAAAGAATATGTTTGTTGCTTTGCATGGGAATGTCATGAGATGCCGGGTTTAAGCCGAGAGCTAGTGGAGCATCGGTTACCTATAAAGGCCGGTTTTAGACCATACAAGCAATCAGCCAGAAAGTTTAATCCAAAAACGTATGACCGGATCAAGGAAGAGATCGGTTGTTTTCTTAAAGCTAATTTTATTAGACCTTGCAGGTATCCCAAGTGGATTTCTAACATTGTACCAGTAGAGAAGAAAGGCTCCGGCAAGTTGAGGGTGTGCATTGATTTTAGAGATTTGAATAGAGCTACACCTAAAGATGAGTATCCCATCCCAATAGCTGATATGCTTATTAATGATGCTTCTGGCCATACGGTCATTAGCTTTCTTGATGGTAATGCGGGGTATAACCAGATTTTTATGGCCGAAGAGGACATGTCCAAAACGACTTTTCGATGTCCCAGTTTTCTTGGTTTAATTGAGTGGACAGTGATGACCTTTGGATTAAAAAATGTCGGTGCCACGTATCAAAGGGCTATGAATTTATTTTTTCATGATTTACTTGGTGTTATACTTGAGGTTTATATTGATGATATTATTGTCAAATCGGATGCTTTTGAATCTCACTTAGCCGATTTGCGTTTGGATTTTGAAAGAATGAAGAAATATGGGCTGAAAATAAATCCTTTGAAGTGGTGTATCAGCTGGGAAGTTTTTGGGTTTCATTATTCATGAAGATGGCGTGGAAATTGATCCCAAAAAGATAGAAGCTATACAGAAAGTAGAGGCTCCAACTTGCGAGAGAGATATGCAAAAATTCCTGGGCAAGGTCAATTATTTCAGGAGGTTCATAGCCAATCTATCATGGAAGGTTGATGCATTTACTCCGATCCGTCGGTTAAAGAATGATGTTGATTATACTTGGGGGGCAAAACAACAAGAGGCATTTGATATGATTAAGAAATATTTGTGCACTCCTCCGGATATGAAAGCGCCCAGGCACAGGGAGCCATTTAGACTTTACGTTGCAGTGGAGGAAGGTGTTATTGGTGCTGTTTTGACTCAAGAGACCGAAGTAAAGGAGCATGCTATTCCTTATTTGAGCCAACGGTTATTGGACGCCGAGACAAGGTATACATTTATTGAGAAACTATGTTTATGCTTATATTATGCTTGCACAAAATTGAGACATTATCTAGTGCCTAGTACTTGCATTATAGCTTGTCAAACCGATGTCATCAAATACATGTTGCATAGGCCAATTCTTAGTGGTAGAATTGGCAAGTGGGCTTATGCTTTAATTGAATATGATTTGGCTTATGAATCTCTGAAATCCATGAAAGGCCAAATTGTTGCTAATTTTATTATTGAGCATCGGATTGATGACAAGCATGATATTGATATAAACCTTGTCTCATTAGTACCATGGAGATTATATTTTGATGGTTCAGTGTGTAGCAATGGCCAAGGTGTTGGTATTATTTATATATCTCCTCATGGTGCTGTTTTTGAAGCCTCATGCCGCTTAGAATACTTTTGCACAAATAATCAAGCCGAATATGAAGCATTGTTATTCGGCTTAGAGATGTTGCTTGCTACATCTTGAGCTTGCGTTGGTTTTCCTTGAAGAGGAAAGGGTGATGCAGCAGAGTAGCGTAAGTATTTCCCTCAGTTTTTGAGAACCAAGGTATCAATCCAGTAGGAGGCTCCTCAACAAGTCCCACGAACCTACACAAACAAACAAAGAACTCGCAACCAATGCAATAAAGGGGTTGTCAATCCCTTCACGGCCACTTGCGGAAGTGAGATCTAATAGAGATATTATGATAAGATAAATATATTTTTGGTATTTTATAATATAGATGCAGAAAATAAAGATGCAAATAAAAGTAGATTGGAAGCAAATATGATAAGAGATAGACCCCGGGGCCATAGGTTTCACTAGAGGCTTCTCTCGAGATAGCATAAGTATTACGGTGGGTGAACAAATTACTGTCAAGCAATTGATAGAAAAGTGAATAATTATGAGATTATCTAGGAATGATCATGTATATAGGCATCACGTCCGCAACAAGTAGACCGACTCCTGCCTGCATCTACTACTATTAATCCACACATCGACCGACTCCTGCCAACATCTAGAGTATTAAGTTGACAAAGAACAGAGTAACGCATTAAGCAAGATGACATGATGTAGACGGATAAACTCAAGCAATATAATATAAACCCCATCTTTTTATCCTCGATGGCAACAATACAATACGTGTTTTGCAACCCTTTGTGTCACTGATTAAGAACACCGCAAGATTGAACCCAAAGCTAAGCACTTCTCCCATGGCAAGATCAATCTAGTAGGCCAAACCAAATCGATAATTCGAAGAGACTTGCAAAGATAAATCAAGCATACATAAAAGAATTCAGAGAAGATTCAAATATTATTCATAGATAAACTTGATCATAAACCCACAATTCATCGGATCTTGACAAACACACCACAAAAAGAGATTACATCAAATAGATCTCCACAAGAGAGGGGGAAAACATTGTATTGAGATCCAAAAAGAGAGAAGAAGCCATCTAGCTAATAACTATGGACCCGTAGGTCTGTGGTAAAATACTCACAACTCATCGGAAGGTCTATGGTGTTGATGTAGAAGCCCTCCATGGTCGATTCCCCCTCCGGTAGAGTGCCGACGAAGGCTCCAAGATGGGATCTCACGGATACAGAAGGTTACGACGGTGGAAATTGTGTTTCAGGTGCTCCCTGGATGTTTTCAGGGTACGTAGGTTTATATAGGAGGAAGAAGTACGTCGGTGGACGCCGGAGGGGCCCACGAGACAGGGGGGCGTGCCCTATAGGGGGGGCTCCCTCCTATCTCGTGGAGGCTTCGGCTGCTTCTTGACTTGCACTCCAAGTCCTCTGGATCAAGTTTGTTCCAAAAATCACACTCCCCAAGGTTTCATTCCGTTTGGACTCCGTTTGATATTCCTTTTCTTCGGAATACTGAAATAGGCAAAAAAACGGCAATACGGGTTGGGCCTACGGTTAGTAGGTTGGTCCCAAAGATGATATAAATGTGTAAAATAAAGCCCATAAACATCCAAAAGGGGTAATATAATAGCATGGAACAATCAAAAATTATAGATACATTGGAGACATATCAAGCATCCCCAAGCTTAATTCCTGCAAGTCCTCGAGTAGGTAAATGATAAAAACAGAATTTTTGATGTGGAATGCTACCTAGCATAATTCACAATGTAATTTTCTTTATTGTGGCATGAATGTTCAGATCCAAATGATTCAAAATAAAAGTTTGTATTGATAAAAGAAATAGCAACACTTCAAGCATACTAAAGCAATCATGTCTTCTCAAAATAACATGGCAAAAGAAAGTTCATCCCTACAAACTCATATAGTTAGGGTATGCTTCATTTTCGTCACACAAAGATGTTCCCAACTTCTATACCCCTGATGACAATCCAAGCAATTGTTTCATACTTAAATAATCTCAAACTTTTTCAACCTTCACGCAATACATGAGCGTGAGCCATGGATATAGCACTATGGGTGGAATAGAAATATGATGATGGGGATTGTGTGGAGAAGACAAAAAATGAGAAAGCCTCACATTGACGAGGATAATCAACGGGCTATGGAGATGCCCATCAATTGATGTCAACATGAGGAGTAGGGATTGCCATGCAATGGATGCACTAAAGCTATAAATGAATGCTCAACAAAAGAAAACTAGTGGGTGTGCATCCAACTTGCTTGCTCATGAAGACCTAGGGCATTTGAGGAAGCCCATCGTAGGAATATACAAGCCAAGTTCTATAATGAAAAATTCCCGCTAGTATGAAAAAGACAACTTATGAGACTCACTATATGAAAAACATGGTGCCACTTTGAAGCACAAAATATGAGACTCACTACAAGAAGAACAAGGTGCTACTTTGAAGCACAAGTGTGGAAAAAGAGACAGTAGCATTTCTCTTTTATTTATTTTCTTTTTTTCTTTCTTTTTTTCCTTTTTATTTTTTTGGGGCCTTTCCTTTTTTTGGCCTTTCTTCTTTCTTTTTTTTTGGGCAATGCTCTAATAATGATGATCATCACACTTTTATTGATTACAACACATGAATTACAACTCGAAACTAGAACAAGATATGACTCTATATGAATGCCTCCGGCGGTGTACCGGAATGGTGCAATGAATCAAGAGTAACATGTATGAAAATTATGCATGGTGGCTTTGCCACAAATACGATGTAAACTACATGACATGCAATGGCAATATGACAAAAGTAATGTATGTCATGATGATGATGAACGGAACGGTGGAAAGTTGCATGGCAATATATCTCGGAATGGCTATGGAAATGCCATAATAGGTAGGTATGGTGGCTGTTTTGAGGAAGATATAAGGAGGTTTATGTGTGATAAAGCGTATCGTATCACGGGGTTTGGATGCACCGGCGAAGTTTGCACCAACTCTCAAGGTGAGAAAGGGCAATGCACGGTACCGAAGAGGCTAGCAATGGTGGAAAGGTAAAAGTGCGTATAATCCATGGACTCAACATTAGTCAAAAGAACTCATATACTTATTGCAAAAATTTAGAAGTCATCAAAAATCAAGCACTACACGCATGCTCCTAGGGGGATAGATTGGTAGGAAAAGACCATCGCTCGTCCCCGACCGCCACTCATAAGGATGCACAAGTAAGGTACACCTCATGTTTCAAATTTGTTACACAACTTTAACCATACGTGCATGCTACAGGACTTGCTAACTTCAACACGAGTATTCTTTAAATTCATAATCACCCAACTAGCATGACTGTAATATCACTACCTCCATATCTCAAAACAATTATCAAGTATCAAATTGATCATAGCATCCAATTCACTTCCTATGACAGTTTTTATTATACCCAACTTGGATGCCTACCATTCTAGGACCAATTTATAACCATAGAAAATACCATGCTGTTCTAAAATATTCTCAAAAAGATATAAGTGAAGCATGAGAGATCAACAATTTATTCAAAATTAATCCACCACCGTGCTCTAAAAGATATAAGTGAAGTACTAGAGCAAAAACTATCTAGCTCAAAAGATATAAGTGAAGCACATAGAGTATTCTATCAAATCCTAAGCAAATAGGCTTCTCCCAAAAGATGTGTTACAGCAAGGATGATTGTGGTAAACTAACAAGCAAACACTAATATAATACACGACGCTCCAAGCAAAACACATATCATGTAGCAAATAAAAATATAGCTCCAATTAAAGTTACCAATGAACGAAGACGAAAGAGGGGATGCCTTCCCCGGGCATCCCCAAGCTTAAGCTTTTGGCTATACTTGAATATCTTGGGGTGCCTTGGGCATCCCCAAGCTTAGGCTCTTGTCACTCCTTATTCTATAGTCCATAAAAGCTTTACCAAAAACTTGAAAACTTCACAACACAAAACTCAACAGGAAATCTTATAAGCTCCGTTAGTGAAAGAAAACAAAACCACCACATAAGGTACTGTAATGAACTCATTCTTTATTTATTTTTGTGTTAAACCTACTGTATTCCAACTTCTCTATGGTTTATAAACTATTTTACTAGCCATAGATGCATCAAAATAAGCAAACAACACACGAAAAACAGAATCTGTCAAAAACAGAACAGTCTGTAGCAATCTGTAACTAACGCAAACTTCTGGAACTTTAAAACTCCTACAAAAATAGGACGTACTGGAAAATTTGTTTATTGATCAGCAGCAAAAAGAATCAATGCAAAAGCACGTTTCTGTGATTTATTGATTTTTTTCTCGTGAGCGCAAAGTTTCTGTTTTTCAGCAGAATCAAATCAACTATCATCATAGTTTATCCTATAGGTTCTACTTGGCACAAACACTAATTAAAAGATAAAAACACATCTAAACAGAAAGTAGAAACAAAAATTAACACTAAACAGGAACAAAAACAAAAAACACAAAGAAAATTGGGTTGCCTCCCAACTAGCGCTATCGTTTAACGCCCCTAGCTAGGCATAAAAGCGAAGATAGATCTAAGTAGTGCCATCTTTGGCACTTGATTCATAAGTAGCCCGCATGATAGATTTATAAGGTAATTTGACTTTCTTTCTTGGAAAGTGCTCCATGCCTTTCTTTAATGGTAATTGGAATCTAATATTCCCTTCCTTCATATCAATAATCGCACCAATCATTCTAAGGAAAGGTCTACCAAAAATAATAGGGCAAGAAAGATTGCAATCTATATCAAGAACGATAAAATCAACGGGCACCAAGAATCTATTTTCAACAATAAGGACATCATTGATCCTTCCTATTGGCTTTTTAATGGTGGAATCCGCGAGATGCAAATTTAAAGAGCAATCATCAAGATCATGGAAACCTAGAATATCACATAAAGTTTTCGGAATTGTGGAAACACTAGCACCCAAATCACACAAAGCAAAACACTCATGATCTTTAATTTTAATCTTTATAGTAGTTTCCCACTCATCATTAAGTTTTCTAGGTATAGAAACTTCCAAATTAAGTTTTTCATCATAAGATTGCAACAAGGCATCAATGATATGTTTGGTAAAAGCTTTATTTTGACTATAAGCATGAGGAGAATTAACAACGGATTGCAACAAGGAAATACAACTTTCTAAAGAACAATTATCGTAATCAAATTCCTTGAAATCCGAGATATTGGGTTCAATACTATTTAAAGTCATGACCTCTCCAATCCCACTTTTACCAAATTTAGCATCAAGATCTAAAAACTCCGAATTCTTGGGACGCCTTCTAGGTAAAGTTGACTCATCATCAATCCCATAATTATCAAGATTCATATTGCAAAACATATATCTAATAGGAGACACATCAATAACTTTAAGATCTTCATCATTATTTTCATGTAAACTAGAAGAACACGCTTTTATAAAGCTATCTTTTTTAGCACGCAATCTAGCGGTTCTTTCCTTACACCCTTCAATGGAAATTCTCATTGATTTGAGAGACTCATTGATATCATGCTTAGGAGAAGAAGATCTAATTTTAAGAGAATCAACATCAAGCGAAAGTCTATCAACGTTCCTAGCCAAATCATTAACTTTGAGCAATTTTTCTTCAAGCAAAGCATTAAAATTCTTTTCAGAAATCATAAATTCTTTCACACTATTCTCAAAATCAGAGGGCATCTTATTAAAATTACCATAAGAATTATTGTAGGAATTTCCATAATTATTAGAGGAATGACTAGGGAACGATCTAGCATTAAAGTTTCCTCTATAGGCATTGTTTCCAAAACTATTCCTACCAACAAAATTCGCATCCATAGATTCATTAATATTCTCAATCAAAGTAGACAAAGGCATATAATTGGGATCAAGAGGAGTATTTTTAGTAGCAAACAACTTCATAAGTTCATCCATCTTTCCACTCAAAACATTGATTTCTTCTATAGCATGCACTTTTTTACTAGAAGATCTTTCGGTGTGCCATTGAGAATAATTAGACATAATATTATCAAGAAGTTTTGTAGCATCCCCTAACGTGATTTCCATAAACGTGCCTCCTGCGGCCGAATCTAAGAGATTTCTAGAAGTAAAGTTCAAACCGGCATAAAAGTTTTGTATGATCATCCTTAAATTCAAACCATGAGTAGGGCAATTGTGAATCATCAATTTCATTATTTCCCAAGATTGGGCAACATGCTCATGATCAAGTTGTTTAAAATTCATAATACCGTTCCTAAGAGTGATAATCTTAGCGGGAGGAAAATACTTAGAGATAAAAGCATCTTTGCACTTGTTACAAGAATCAATACTATTTTTAGGCAAAGACGCAAACCAAACTTTAGCACAATCTCTAAGCAAAAACGAAAATAACTTCAATTTAACAATATCGTTATCCGTATCTTTCTTCTTTTGCATATCACACAAATCAACAAAATTGTTTAGATGAGTAGCAACATCTTCACTAGGAAGGCCGGCAAATTGATCTTTCATAACAAGATTCAGCAAAGCGGTATTGATTTCACAAGACTCAACATCATTAACAGGAGCAATTGGAGTACTAAGGAAATCATTATTATTGGTATTCGAGAAATCACACAATTTGGTATTATCTTGCGCCATGGCAACAAGTAATCCGACACACAAGCAAACAGAAAAAGGCAAGCGAAAAGAGAGGAGAAGAAGATTGGGAAAGAGAGGGCAAATAAAACGGCAAGGGTGAAGTGGGGAGAGGAAAAGGAGAGGAAAATGGCAAATAATGTAAATGCGAGGGAGATGAGTGTGTGATGGGTACTTGGTATGTCTTGACTTGAGCGAAGACGTCCCCGGCAACGGCGCCAGAAATCCTTCTTGCTACGTCTTGAGCTTGCATTGGTTTTCCTTGAAGAGGAAAGGGTGATGCAGCAGAGTAGCGTAAGTATTTCCCTCAGTTTTTGAGAACCAAGGTATCAATCCAGTAAGAGGCTCCTCAACAAGTCCCACGAACCTACACAAACAAACAAAGAACTCGCAACCAATGCAATAAAGGGGTTGTCAATCCCTTCACGGCCACTTGCGAAAGTGAGATCTAATAGAGATAGTATGATAAGATAAATATATTTTTGGTATTTTATAATATAGATGCAGAAAAGAAAGATGCAAATCAAAGTAGATTCGAAGCAAATATGATAAGAGATAGACCCGGGGGCCATAGGTTTCACTAGAGGCTTCTCTCGAGATAGCATAAGTATTATGGTGGGTGAACAAATTACTGTCAAGAAATTGATAGAAAAGCGAATAATTATGAGATTATCTAGGCATGATCATGTATATAGGCATCATGACCGCAACAAGTAGACCGACTCCTACCTGCATCTACTACTATTAATCCACACATCGATCGACTCCTGCCTGCATCTAGAGTATTAAGTTCACGAGGAACAGAGTAACGCATTAAGCAAGATGACATGATGTAGAGGGATAAACTCAAGCAATATGATATAAACCCCATCTTTTTATCCTTGATGGAAACAATACAATACGTGTCTTGCAACCCTTTCTGTCACTGGGTAAGAACACTTCAAGATTGAACCCAAAGCTAAGCACTTCTCCCATGGCAAGAAAGATCGATCTAGTAGGCCAAACCAAACCGATAATTCAAAGAGACTTGCAAAGATAACTCAATCATACATAAAAGAATTCAGAGAAGATTCAAATATTATTCATAGATAAACTTGATCATAAACCCACAATTCATCGGATCTTGACAAACACACCGCAAAAAGAGATTACATCAAATAGATCTCCACAAGAGAGGGGGAGAACATTGTATTGAGATCCAAAAAGAGAGAAGAAGCCATCTAGATAATAACTATGGACCCGTAGGTTTGTGGTAAACTACTCACAACTCATCGAAAGGGCTATGGTGTTCATGTAGAAGCCCTCCATGGTCGATTCCCCCTCCGGCAGAGTGTCGGCGAAGGCTCCAAGATGGGATCTCACGGATACAGAAGGTTACGGCGGTGGAAATTGTGTTTCGGGTGCTCCCTGGATGTTTTCGGGGTACGTAGGATTATATTGGAGGAAGAAGTACGTCGGTAGACACCCGAGGGGCCCACGACAAAGGGGGCGCGCCCTATAGGGGGGGGGGGGCTCCTATCTCGTGGAGGCTTCGGCTGCTTCTTGACTTGCACTCCAAGTCCTCTGGATCACGTTTGTTCCAAAAATCATGCTTCCGAAGGTTTCATTCTGTTTGGACTCCGTTTGATATTCATTTTCTTCGAAATACTGAAATAGACAAAAAACAGCAATACGGGCTGGGCCTCCGGTTAGTAGGTTAGTCCCAAAAATGATATAAATGTGTAAAATAAAGCCAATAAACATCCAACAGGGGTAGTATAATAGCATGGAACAATCAAAAATTATAGATACGTTGGAGACGTATCATTGCTTGCCATAGGTGCTACACATATTGAGGCTTTTGGTGATTCGTTATTACTAGTGCAACAAATATCCAAAGTCTTTCAATGTTTTGATGAATCACTTAATGTTTATCTTGATAAATGTCTAGATATAATTTCTAATTTGGATTATTTTAGCATTGCTCATATATGTAGACATGACAATTGGAGAGCAAATGAGTTCGCACAACAAGCATCCGGCTATCATGTTGATTGTGGCATGTTTCATATTTCTCAAAGGCCAATGTCTAGTCTTGCCAACATAGGGGAGGCCGAACCGAAGCCCACCGTATCGGCCACTAATGAAATATTTAATGTAGGAGAAAATGAAGACTGGAGGTGTCGGGGAAACTGATCCACGAACACCTATGCGGATCGGCGGACCGAGCCCCTTTCGGTTCGGAGGGGGGCGGAGGCTGCATAAAGAGCGGATCGAGGCAGTACGTGTGAGCAGTTTTACCCAGCTTCGGGCCGCATGGATGCGTAAAACCCTACTGCTGCTTGTTTGTGTGTATTGAATTCTTGCTCAGGAGCGATGGACGCTGCCAGACCGAGCGTGAGAGTGTTCTTGGTGTTTTTCGAATGAGCCCAACCCTTCTACGTTGCGCTTGGGCCTCCTTTTATACTTTCAAGGGGTCACCGACAGGTGGCAACGTAGACTAGAAGGGTAAAAATGGAAAAGAATGCGGTAGCTGCACCTACCGCTACTGTAGACATAGTGCACCCTACCTTGCTCTGACGGCAGGGGACAGGGGCATTGAATGCCCGTCTGAGTTGCCTAAACAGTGCAAAAAGTGACCGTTAGGAGCGCCACCGTTTGCCACGATGGCCTTCTCTTCATCTCCGCTTGCCACCGCGCACCCCTAGCTGCGCGGCCTCCTGCCACGTGTGCTTGGGAGAGTCCTAGAGCGACACGTTAGCAGGTGTGCTGGAGCGCGGGCACGAAGTGGGGGTTTCCCGCGGCAAGCTCCTTGCCGAGGTCGTCGTCTTGTCGTGTTTGGGAGCTTGTTGCTCACCGGGCCTTGCCGGGACGCAGGGCGCGTCGCGGCAAGCTTTCTTGAAGTGCCGTGGTTGGCCTTCCCGGCAAGCTCCTCTTGCCGGGGCCTTGTCTCTTCATCTTGAATGCTTTGTTCTTGAATGGCTCCAAAGGAACCCACGGAGGACCCTGGCGGTCGTTCGTCAAGCCTTGCCGCGGAGCGCTGCAACTGCCCGTGCACGAGTTCGGGATACTAGGATACCCCTACTCTAGTACACCGACAGGAGCCCCCGGGCCTGGGCCATACAGGGTGCCGAGCACTGTTGGGCCAGGCCCAAAACAGCGCACGGGCACGCGCGGCCTGGGTTATGCCGAATCTAACTCCGTATCCACCGCGCCCCCCGCAACGGCACGCATCAATCACGGCGTCGTGGGGGAGATCGTGGGTGGTTCTTTATTCGGAAAGAGCGCAACGTCCCCCCCTCCTCCTTATAAGCAGGGGAAACAGGGGTATTTCCCCTATCTTCGCCATTCGCTGCTGCAATCTCAGAAACCTCCGCCGCCCTCCTCCGCTTCCAAAGTCGAAAGAGAGCAGCACTCCGCTCCCGTCGCCGCCGCCACTACCCGCGCCGTCGATCTCCCCCACCGCCTCCGCCATGGCTCCGAAGCCCGGAAATGGGAAGGCCGCGAAAGCTGTGAAGTAGACCGAAGCGCAGCGGCTTGAGGCGCTGCGGAAAGAGCGGGCCACCTTCCTCCCCGAGCTCTCCGCAAAGGATCTGAGGGAGTGGTACTATCTCTTCTGGTCGACGGAGACACGGGCGCATCCGCGCACGAAGGTACTCTCCGCCATCGCCTCGCAAGAAGCTCCAGTTGGCGGGTACCCTTTCTTTGCCGTGTTCTTCTACTGCGGGCTCTGCCCGCCATTCTCTGATTTCTTCTGCGATATCATGAACACCTACGGGCTCCACCTCCTTGACTTTACCCCCAACGCCGTCTTGACCATGGCAGTTTTCGCCCATCTATGCGAAAACTTTGTCGGAGTCCACCCCAACGTAGCTCTCTTCTGCCATTTCTTCATGCCCCGTGTCAAGAGAGGGGATACCCTTGCCGGGGGGATCGCCTGGATCTCGCGAGCCGGCAAGAAGGAGACCTATCTGGAGGGGGAGCTCCGCAGCAAGTGGGATGAGTGGAGAGCAAACTAGTGCTGGGTTGTAGAGGAGAACCCGCAGCCGTTCACCGCCCTGCACCAAGCCCCAGCAGTGTGAGGCAATGACTGGAGCGCTCTGTCCGCGGACGATGACAAGTTGAAGATCGCCACCACCCGGATCTTGCGCCTCAGGCTTGCCGGGCTGACTGTAGGAGTTGTCGGCGCAGATTTCCTTCACCGGTGCATCGCCCCTCTACAGGCGAGGGGGAGACCTTCCTGGGAATTTGGAGGCCCGGCAGACATCATGAGGTTGCGCCCAGGCCTCAACTTCAATTTCACCGTCATAGAATTGGACGGGATACTTAAGGAAATATTCAAGCACGACCCGCAGCATCCCGAGTGGTTCAGGTTGCCGGCAGGTGTCGTGCCTCTGTGTAACAACTCCTCGCGCGACCGCATCTGCGCAATGATGCCGTTGTGTGACTCGCACGGAATCGCTCCAACTTGGCAAGAGCCCGCCGGCGACGTCGTGCAGCAGTTCTTCGACAGCCTAGTGGAGGTGGCGGTCAATGCTGACGAGAAGAAACTCCTCACCCGCGACACCACTGATCAAGAGATGGAGCGCATCGCCACCAGGGCGGAAGAGGCGGCGGCAGCCGCGGCCGCGGGTGAATTCGGGTTCACCGTGGAGGAAGCGGACGCGGCGTTGGCGATGAGTCTTGCCGAACGGGAGCAGCCCGAAGAGGAAGAAGAGCTCACCGCGCCCGACGCCGAGTCGAACGAGCCCGCCGAGGGTGCGAGCGGCCCGCCATCTCCGAGGAGCTTGCCACGAGCAGGGCCCGCAGCGCAGCCCCCAGTGCAGCCAAGAAGGCGCCTCCGTAGGGTCGGCGATGTAGCAGGGAGGCAAGTGGGCCAACAGCCGAAGCGTCGCGCGACGCACTCTACCGCGGCAAGTACGGTTGCCGCGGGAGCGCCTCCTGCCGCAGCGACAACTGAAGCGGGGCCGTCTCGGGCTGACGCCGCAGTCCCCGCCAAGCGTCCAAGGGATCCCACCCCTCCACCTCATCGCGCCGGGGGTGGGCCGAACTTCGACCTCTCCGCGCTCAGCTCCGACGACGAGGAAGAAGAAGAAGAGTAAGATTCCCTTGCTTGTTCTTGTAGTTCTTCAACTTGCTGATCTTGTCTTGCATCGGATCTGACCCACCCTGGTCTCTCCCTTTCCAGGACTCTGGCCCAGAGGGCGGCGAAGAGGGCCAAGGCTTAGGTGGTGGTCATCGAGGACGAGCCCACTGCGATGACAGGAGGCGCGCCCGAGACCACCTTGCCGGATCCGGCCATCACTTCGCAGAGCGGCCCCCAGCGCAGCCCCCAGCGCAAGCATATAGTTTAGTTTCTGCTTCTTGGTGCGCGTGGTTGCTCTTTTCCTTTGTTGACATCTGATCACTGGTTTGTTTGTGCAGGAGCAGAACAGCTTCATCAGGAGGGCATGGTGATCTCCTCCGACTCGTCGTCTGCTTCGACTACGCCGCCAAGGGCGGACTCCCCGGCAAGGGAGCGTTCTCCGGCAAGGAAGCGATCTCCGGCAAGGGAGGAGTCTCCTGCAAGGGACAGCGCCAACGATCCCCCGGTGGTGGAGGTCATGACAACAGATCCTAGCACAGGTAGTCCTTCTTGCCCGAAACTTTCCTTATAGTCTTCTGCTGATTTCTCTTCTCGGATACTTGTTTGATTTCTCCTTCTTCTCCGGTCGTCAGACCCACCCTCTGCGGATCCGATGGAGACCGAGGCGGGCGGCGAGGAGGACGCGCGCGACAATACTGATGATGCCGCGGCCACCGAAGGAGCCGGCACTGACGTGCCCGCCGGCGAAGAGGCCGCCAAGGCTGCTGCCGAAGAAGCTGGCGGGGGATCTGGCAATCGCACTGACGGCCCTGAGGCCGCAGGAGCGTCAGGCGCTGCACCGACTGCCGATCCCTCCGCCGCTGCTGCAGCGTCAGGCTCCGAGGAGCCCCAGCCCGGCGCCTATCTGAAGGCTGGCGAGGGCATCTTCATCAAGCTCCCTTGGGCGTCAAGCTCCAGGGCGCCGATGGAAGGAGAAGCTCTGGATGGGGAGGTGCTTGCCTCCGCCGGGTTGTCGATCGTCGACGCGCCGGGAAGCAGCAACGGCGAGCCTGAGGAGGAGCGGCTGCTACAGAGGCTGCTGGCGCTCTACCGCGCCCGCCAAGTCAAGTTGGAGTCCCGGGAAGCGCTTGTCGCGAGGGCGAGCGTGGACATAGAGAAGCGTGCGGAGGAGCTCCGGGGTCTTCGCCAAGAAACTCTCCGGGCCTTGGCGAAGGAGCGGGAGCAGCTTGCTGAGGAGTGGAAGGCCTTCCTCCTTGAGAAGGCTGAGGCTGAAGAGCAGCAGCGGCTCACCGGCGAGAAGCTGTACACGCGAGAAGGCGAGCTGACTCAGCGGAAAGTGAACCTCGACAGCCACGAAGAGGAGCTTGCCGCGCGCGAACGGGCACTTGGCGGGACGCTCCAAGAGGCAAAGGATGCGGCTGCGGCTGCCGAGGCCGCCAAAAAGAATTGGAGGCAAAGGTGGCGCAGCTAGAAGCTGATCTGAAGGTTGGTGGTGAAGAGCTTGCCGCGCTCAAGCTAGAGCGCGAGAAGGACGCCCTTGCCCATGGTGAGCTGCAGGGCCGACTCGCCGAGAGGGGCAAGGAACTGAGCGCCGCCAAGGATTCCAACGCCGATCTGACGCTGAAGCTGGCCACCTTGACGGAGGCGTTGGACAGCGCCAGGAAACGGGAGGCAGACTTGAAGAAAGACATCAAGGCCAACAATGCGCTGCTGGCGAGGGCTGCCGAAACCCAGAATCTCCTCAGAGATACCGTGGCGCTCTGGACGGAGGGCCTCGTGAACGTTGCTGCAGTCATTGAAGAGAAGCTGGTGCAGTTGGGGGTGGAAGGCTTCGGGTACTCCTCCGACCAGAACCTCCAACCCAGCGCCAAGCTCACTCTATTCTTCAAAGGCGTGGCGGCGGCGCTCCAGCAACTCCGGGAACGGATCCCAAAGCAGTTGGCCGACGAGTCACGCTCGATTTGTGCCGGAGTTCTGGAGAAGGTGCTGGTGAAGGTGGCCTTCCGCAATCCGGGCCTCAACCTCACCAACGTCCTCAAGAGGCTGCCGACGGATGCTGATCTTGACGCACTTAAGGCCCTCGTCGCACCCATTGTGGACAGGGTGAACGAGGTCAAAAGGGTTGACGGCGGTCGCGTAGATTAGGCCGTCCATTTTCTTATTTTCTTGTCGCTGCCAGTCATGTAATGGGAACACTTTATTAGAGGCGTGACAAGTTATTTTTGTAATATAACTCTATCTTAGGCAAAAAATTGCTGTGTTACTTCCTTTACTCGACTCTTGGCTTTGTATGGTTCTGCCCTACGCTTTCTAGGGAAACTTGCCGGTGCAGGCACCCTTGCCGCGAGCGCCGAGTGCGGAACTTCAGCAGCCTGCTGGCGGGGTCGCTACCGACAAGCAACCTTGTCGCAACTAGTTGCAGCTCACTTAAGTTGTTGAGCGGACTCGAAACAAAGTAAGGGCGCTAGCGGCTCACTTAAGTTGCTGAGCGGACTCGAAGCAAAGTAAGGGCGCTAGCAGCTCACTTAAGTTGTTGAGCGGACTCGAAACAAAGTAAAGGCGCAACTAGCTGCGAGTTGGTTCCTCCACGCACAGGTTTTCCATACAAAGCACGGTCGTTCAAGGAAAATAACTCAAAAACTTAAAAAACTGATGCTCAAGCTTTAGCAACTTAGCTTTTCTGTCGTCTGCTTCCCAGCAAGGAGAAACTTTCTTGAACGGCCTGGTCCACACCATTATCTTCTCCTTCCCCCCCTGGTAAACCTTGTGGGCAAGGGAACCTTCCTTCTTTTGAGAAAGAAACAGAGAAATAAAGTAATGATATGGAGCCTTGGGCTCGTTATTGCTTACCGGGGTCTGGTACTGCACAAAGTGTCAGATAACATATGCGAAAAAGGATTATAGCATAAAAAGAACTGACAAGATGTGCGGGGCACATGAACTTTACTGGTGCACGGGGTCTGCGCCCGGCTTTGTACAAAGGATTACATGCAACAGCGGCAAGACTTGTACAAAAGGTGGTTGCCAGAAAAGCTTCCGGCAACCGCGCCCTACGGGTAAAACTTACGAAGATGTTCAATGTTCCAGGAGTTGCTCACCGAAATGCCATCTTCGGTCTCAAGGCGGACAGCGCCGGGCCTAGTGACTCGTTTCACCCGATAAGGGCCTTCCCACTTCGGCGTCAACTTGTTGGAATTCTTGGCGGACTGAACACGCCGAAGAACAAGGTCGCCTTCCTCGAAGCTCCTGGCTTTAACTTTGCGGCTATGGTAGCGACGCAAAGCTTGCTGGTAGCGAGCGGCTCGCACAGCAGCCTGGAGACGGTCTTCCTCAAGGAGCAGCGCGTCATCTTGTCGTAGCTGCTCTTGCTCAAGCTCATCATAAGCGAGCACTCGAGGTGACCCGTATACGAGTTCCGTGGGGAGAACTGCCTCTGCTCTGTAGACTAGAGCGAAGGGTGTCTGGCCAGTGGCTCGACTTGGTGTCGTTCTGATTGACCAAAGAACCACCGGCAGCTCCTCGATCCAGTTCTTTTTGCACTTGTGCAGCCTGTCGAAAGTTCTAGTCTTGAGCCCGCGCAGCACTTCAGCATTTGCCCTCTCTGCTTGACCGTTGCTTCTCGGGTGAGCAACAGAAGCGAAGCAGACCTTGGCGCCAAGATCTTGGACATACTGCATGAAGGTGCGGCTCGTAAATTGCGTGCAGTTGTCAGTGATGATCCTGTTAGGGATCCTGAAATGGCAAACAATCAACCTGAAGAACTTGACTGCTGACTGTGCTGTCACCTTCCTCACTGGTTCCACTTTCGGCCACTTTGTGAACTTGTCGATTGCAACGTACAAGAACTCAAAGCCCCCGACAGCTTGGGGGAAGGGGCCGAGGATGTCGAGCCCCCAGACCGAAAATGGCCAGGATAAAGGGATCGTCTGGAGAGCTTGAGTTGGTTGGTGTATCTGCTTGGAATGGAACTGGCACGCTTCACACTTGGTTACTTGTGCAGTTGCATCCTGGAGGGCTGTCGGCCAGAAGAAGCCTTGTCGGAATGCTTTGCCGGCAAGTGCTCTTGCGCCAATGTGGTGACCACATATGCCTCTATGTATCTCTGCCAACAGCTGTTGTCCATCTTCCCGGCGAATGCACTTCAATTTCACACCGTTGAATCTTATTCTGTATAGTGTGTTGTCTACAAACTTGTACATACTTGACTGCCGGGCTACTTTTTCAGCTTCTTCTTGCTCTTCGGGAAGCTCTCCTGTCTGAAGGAAACGGACAATCTGCTGCGCCCATGCTGGAGCTTGTGGCTCGACAACAAGGACTAAAGGCATATCTGTTGCTGCGGGAACATCCGCTTCTACGGCAAGAACCTGCGGTTCTGCGGGAGCGTGATATTCCCCGGTAAGCTTGCCGGAGCAAAACTTGTCGGGAGCGTCTGCTTCGACGGAACAAACCATAAGGTTTGCCGGAGCAGACTACTCCTCAGCATCCTTGGTGTTGATCTTGGGGACTTTCTTGGCGGCGGCTTCGGGGAGCTCTGCCGGAAAGTAGTCACCGGAAACCAACTTCCTCTTCTTGCTTTCTCAGTTGATGGTGTTACGGATGGTTGAGTCAGCTTGAGCACAAAAATCCCTGGTTCCAAGGTAACTTTAGTGCTGCACACTTTGACAGGCCGTCAGCAATATCGTTCTGAGCTCGTGGAACGTGTTCCATTTGCAGGCCGTCAAAGTGTGCTTCTAGCTTCCTTACTTCATCAACATATGCTTCCATCAACGGACTCTGATAGCTCTTGTTCACTTGGCCTCATCATCATCCACGTCTTCATCATCTTCGTCATCTTCATCCTTGTCGCGGCCGCGGGGAGGTCTGTCTCCTTGCCGTTGCTTGGCCTTGCCGCGGCGTCCTGCTCGGCCGGGACATTTCTTGCCGGATCCACCAGTTCCTTCCTGGGCCTTCTCCTTGTTGCGTCGCTCGTATTCAGCTTTCTGCAGCTCAACAAGCTGTTCGACTTTCTTGCAGTTCTGGAGATCGTGACCCTTGGTGCGGTGAATCTTACAATACTGCTTGCCGGAGCTGTCCTGCTTGTCGGCGGCCGCCATAGGCTGGGCCTCCTTGTCGGAGCCACCAGCTTTAGCTTCCTTGGAGCCACCTCCGTTGCCGGTCTGCTCGACAGCTAGCACTTCCTTGCCCTTTTTCCTTCTGTTGTTCTGCCGCCGGCCTTTCCTTGTCGGGGCGGCATCCTCATTGTCGGATCCTCCTGCTCTTGTACTCTCTCCGGGGAGCCTCCTCCCCTCTTCAGCGCGTGCACACTTGTCGGCCAGGGCGTAAAGCTCGCTGACGTCTCTGATCTTACACATCGCCATCTCCTCCCTCATCCTTCGGTTTCGCACGTTCTGATGGAACGCGCTGATGATCGCGGCGGGGTGGACGTCTGGGATGTTGTGTTGTACACGGCTGAATCTCTGAATGTACTTGCGCAGTGGCTCTCCTTCCTTCTGGGCGAGTGGATGAAGATCTCTCTCTTGGCCTTGTGGCTTGTGGCCGCCTGTAAAGGCGCCGACAAACTGATGGCATAAATCTGCCCAAGAGGAGATGGAATTGTCCGGCAAGTGCATGAGCCAGGACCTGACGTTGGGCTTGAGTACCAGCGGTAAGTAGTTGGCAAGGATCTTGTCATTTCGTCCCCCGGCAGCCTGCACCGCAATGGTGTAGATGCTGAGGAACTCCGACGGATGCGTCTTGCCGTCGTACTTCTCCGGTACGTCTGGCTTGAAGTTCTTTGTGATGGGCCACTGGACTTGCCGCATCTCACGGGTGAACCCAGGACAACCTACCGCGTACGGCAGATCGCTTGGTTCCCCTGGTGCATGCATGTCAACAGAGGGCCCAACGCGCTTGTCGGATTGACGTCGCGCTTCTCTTCGGCGCTCGATGCGGGTTCGAACGTCTTCTTGTTGTTGTTCATGGAGAACTTGGCGCTGGTCGCGACGAGCTCGTGGGTCCGACGACGCGGTGGAGCCGCTGTCGGGGTGGACCCGGTGAGTCGGCGATTTTGGCCTTCGTAGTGGAGAGTACATGGAAGTCGCACCTCCCCCGGTCTTGTTGCCATCGGCTCGCGTCCGGCTGTCCTGCCGCGGCAGCGAGGTGCTTGGTTGCCGCGCAGTGTCGCCGTTGGCAAAGCCGATGAGGCTCTGGATAGTGGCCCTCCATTCGTCGGTCTTGTCCGCCGTTGGAGGATAGTCTAGGAGCAGTTGAGCTCGCGCCAAGGCTTCTGCTGGAGTGGTGGGCGGCGGAGGTGAACGGTGCGAGGAGTGGGGCGTGCTCGGACTCCTAACCACGTTAGAAGGAGCAGTGCCCCGTCCAGGCGACCGTACTTCCCTCGAGCCAGCATGTTGACGTGCATGTTGGTCTTGAGCGCCACGAGAACCACCAGCTTGATCTTGGCCCAGCGGACGTATGGCGCTGCGAACGCCATGACGCTGCTGGTCCCGCGCCTCCTGAGAGGTGCGCGGTGCGCGCATGGACGCCGAGGTCTGTGCCGCCTTGTCCTTGGACTTGGCCGCACTGAGGGCTCCCTCGTCGACGCCCATTCTTCCACCGGCGTCCACTCCACCACCCGTTTGCTCCGAAGGCGGTGAAAGCGACGCAGACGGAACAGCTGCCTCCGAATCCTTCTTCTTCGGTGGCATGTCGATGAAGACGATGAAGATTTAGCTCGCGTGCACGCCGGATCGGGTTCGCACAATCTCGACGCCCCCTACCTGGCGCGCCAAAGATGTCGGGGAAACTGATCCACGAACACCTATGGGGATCGGCGGACCGAGCCCCTTTCGGTTCTGAGGGGGGCGGAGGCTGCACAAAGAGCGGATCGAGGCAATACACGCGAGCAGTTTTACCCAGCTTCGGGCCGCACGGATGCGTAAAACCCTACTGCTGCTTGTTTGTGTGTATTGAATTCTTGCTCAGGAGAGATGGACGCTGCCAGACCGAGCGTGATAGTGTTCTTGGTGTTTCGAATGAGCCCAACCCTTCTACGTTGCGCTTGGGCCTCCTTCTATACTTTCAAGGGGTCACCGACAGGTGGCAACGTAGACTAGAAGGGTAAAAATGGAAAAGAATGTGGTAGCTGCACCTACCGCTACTGTAGACACAATGCACCCTACCTAACTCTGACGGCAGGGGACAGGGGCATTGAATGCCCGTCTGAGTTGCCTAAACAGTGCAAAAAGTGACCGTTAGGAGCGCCACCGTTTGCCACGATGGCCTTCTCTTCATCTCCGCTTGCCACCGCGCACCCCTAGCTGCGCGGCCTCCTGCCACGTGTGCTTGGGAGAGTCCTAGAGCGACACGTTAGCAGGTGTGCTGGAGCGCAGGCACGAAGTGGGGGTTTCCCGCGGCAAGCTTCTTGCCGCGGTCGTCGTCTTGTCGTGTTTGGGAGCTTGTTGCTCACCGGGCCTTGCCGGGACGCAGGGCGCGTCGCGGCAAGCTTTGTTGAAGTGCCGTGGTTGGCCTTCCCGGCAAGCTCCTCTTGCCGGGGCCTTGTCTCTTCCCGGCAAGATCCTCTTGCCGGGGCCTTGTCTCTTCATCTTGAATGCTTTGTTCTTGAATGGCTCCAAAGGAACCCACGGAGGACCCTGGCGGTCGTTCGGCAAGCCTTGCCGCGGAGCGCTGCAACTGCCCGTGCACGAGTTCGGGATACTAGGATACCCCTACTCTAGTACATCGACAGGAGGAAACCCATTATTGATTATTTGTGTGATCCTAGTAAAAGGGTGGACAGGACTATTCGGCGTATGGCTTTCAAATACACAATGAGAGATGATGGTCTCTGTCGCCGAACGGTTGATGATGTTCTTTTAAAGTGCTTGGACGAGGACCAAGCGAGAGTTGCTATGGGAGAGGTCGATGAAGGTATTTGTGGCACTCGTCAGTCGGCTCCCAAGATGAAATGGTTATTATGACATGCTGGGTTTTATTGGCCGATGATGGTTAATGATTGCTTCCGGTACTATAAAGGATGTGAAGTTTGTCAAAAGTTTGGTGATATTCAGTTAGCTCCCGCTGCAATGTTACATCCTATTATCAAGTCGTGCCTTTTAGAGGTTGGGGATTGGACTTTATTGGAGAGATCCATCCTTCTTCTTCAAAGGGGCATCGGTTCGTGTTGGTGGCAACTGATTATTTCACTAAATGGTCTGAAGCAATACCACTAAAAAACATGATGCATACAGAGGTAATTCAATTCATAATTGAGCATATTATTCATAGATTCGGCATACCGCAAACATTAACTACGGACCAAGGTTCATCCTTTATGTCACATCAAGTCAGAGAATTTGCCGAATCATATAAAATAAAGTTGCTCAATTCCTCTCCATATTATGCCCAAGCCAATGGACAAGCTGAGTCTAGTAATAAAATATTAATCAAGATCATCAAGAAGAAGATTGAGGATAATCCAAGGAGATGGCATGAGCTACTGTCCGAAGCTTTGTGGGCACACAGAATCTCAAGGCATGGTGCTACAAAGGTAACTCCATATGAGCTCATATATGGTCAAGAGGCCATTTTACTAGTGGAAATGAATTTGAATGCTTTGAGAATAGCCAAACAAAATGATTTATCGGCGGTGGACTTCTATAACTTGATGATGGACAATATTGATGAAGTCGCCGATAAACGTTTGTCTGCTTTGAATGCCATAGAGAGAGATAAGTTGAGGGTGGCAAGAGCTTACAATAAGAAGGTCAAGTTGAAGAATTTTCAAGTTGGCGATCTTGTGTGGAAGGTGATTCTACCAATTGGTTCAAAAGATAGAAAATTCGGGAAGTGGTCTCCAAGTTGGGAAGGTCCTTTTAAGATTACAAGAGTGGTTCCCGGAAACTCATATTTGGTGGAATCCGTACAAGGCACATTATTACCTCGAGCTCTCAATGGCAAATATTTAAAGAAATATCACCCAAGTGTGTGGCAAGAAGCCTAGATAGGCAATGGCCGATATATCACTATCGTCCTAAGAAAGACATGGCCGATAAATAACTATCGCCCTTAGCATAAACATGTCCGATATATAATTATCGCCCTAAGAAACTGTATATGGCCGATGGAGTGTTGACATCGTCCTTAGAACAAACATGGTACAAATTATTTTTCGGCACGCTAGCTTTGCCGAAAAACAGGGGGCATGTGTTGACACCAGATTTTGGCACGGTCAAGAACTTAATTAATATGTCCTCAAATGGAGAAGTGATCTATATAAAAAAATCCGTATTGTCGATATAAACATCTTTGAAGTTTGGGTCATCGCCATCCGATCTCATCTTGACGGCCGAAGTTGTGTTCGAAATACTGAGATTTTGTATTTAAAACACTATTCAGCTCATTACGCCCTCAAGACAGCCTCGTATGGAAAGATGATCTACACGGATTGTGTTCGTCTCGTCGAAACGATCGATATTGATATAAACGTCGTCCCAATCCGAGTTCGTATGAAAAAGTTAGATGTATCGGAGTGCAGCCCTGTCATGAGGCATGATGTGGCGCGCCCCACCAGACCTATGTCTGATGGGTAGCGCGAGGGAACGGGTGTTTTGCGTCACAATCCGTTTGGCGCGAGCGATTTGACCTTCAAAATGACCTCTGATCAAAAAATGTTCAACACAAAAGTTTTTCGTCTCGTCGAAACGGTCAAGATTGCTGTTGGACTCGTTTTCATCCAAGGTCATTTACTGCCGCAAACATGACCCGCAAGGTGCAGCCAGGTTGTAAACCGAACCGTTTTGGAAAGTTTGATTCCGAGTTGGACCCAAACTAGGGTTTTGAACGTGAATCCAAGCCTTTTTTCTTGCACGGGAAGTCCAACCGCCTCTTATATACCTAAGGGGTGACGGCCGATTGAACAACAACACACAATCGCAAACACATCTACAGCTTTTTCATCTACGTCTTGTCCCTCCCTCGTTCTTGCTCCCTCATCCTTCGTTGTTCTTAGTGTTGGAGAGCTGCGAACCGCGAGGCTCTAGGGGCGGCTTGACTGACCTAGGGCAGCCCATAGCCGCTACACTCCCCGACGGGGTCCCTCCCGGGAGTGTAGGGTTTCGGGTCCTCAAAAGCTCTCGCCGGTCGACTTGCGAATCGCGCTTCCAGTGAGACTCCTTCGACGTGAGCTGCGGTGCATCACCCCCGGCGTCGAGGGTACATGTGACGTGTTCGTGTGCGAACACTTCTGTTTCAGAGGCTCAAAACGGCAATTTTTCTCCAACATTAAGACTACAAAGCCGGCATCCATCTTATCTGATGAACGTATTATGGCTTTGACCCGACGCACCCAATGGGTCATGGACTCACCCTCCTCTTTCCTGCAATTAGTCAAGTCCACAGTCGACATGGGTTGCTTGCATGTGTCTTTAAAGTTCCGAACAAACCTCAACTTTAACTCTGCCCATGAACTAATGGAATTAGGCGGCAGCTCCTTCAACCAAGTGTGGGCCATTCCATCCAACATCATGGTGAAGTATTTGGCCATTGCAGCGTCACTGACTTCCGGTAGCTCTATGGCCATGTCATAGCTTTCAATCCATACCCCAGGCTGTAAGTCGGCCGTGTAATTAGGCACCTTTCGAGGCCCCTTGAAATCCTTGGGCAAACGCTGGTTATGCAGAGCCGACACCAAACAGGGTATGCCCCCAGTCCTAGTGGTCAAGCCTGCCTCAATTGAAGTCGTCGGATAAACCGGAAGGGGCTGGTAAGCCACCGGCTGAGCGGCCATCTCACCCGCCAGTTGATCCACTAGCTGAGCCGCCTGCTAAAACGCCTGCTCAATTTGATGATGCACTCTATCCTGATTACGCACGTTAAGAACTCCATCCCGTGTTGGGTCATGCCCGCGCGGCTGATCATGTTGTCGGGCGTTGCTTGAAACGTTCGCTGAATCCATGTGCCTGTTATAGCTCAGGCTCTGGCTTGGGCGAGGGGTCGATTCAATCATGTCTTGACTATAATAATATGCATCCTGCTGTGCCAAAGGCATCTGAAGAAGTTCTCTGACACTTCATGTTTCCACCGCCGCCGGTGAGTCACCATCCGTCGGGAGAGCCGCCAATCGTGCTGCCGCCACGATCATGTTCTCCAAAGGGTTAGAATAATGACCCGATGGTGTCAGCACATAGTGAGACGGGGCAGTATTCAGACGTGGAGGCTCCATCACTCGTGGCTGAACCGGCATCCCAGTTCCGGGTGTTGCGAACCGGTTTACCTCCGGTGGGTCACTGGGCCCTGTACCGGGTGTGCCAAAGAGGTTTCTAGGATCATAAACCAGAGGCAAACGGGATTGAGTCTTCTGCTACCTTCTCCTCATGACCTCATTAGACGCGTTCTGATCCATCGTAAGCTGGAAAGCCTGTGACTAAATCCGCTGAGCTTGAACGTCCAGAGCCGCCCGCTCTGCGGTCATCCTGGCGTCTTCCGCCGCCAGGTCTTCCTTAGCTTGCACTATATCCTGCTTTAGTTGCACTACTTCCGCATCATGTTGAGTTTGATCCGCCGAGTTGACCACGGTGGTTAATAGAGCTGTCATCTTATCCATGAGATCCATCAGCACCTGAGCCGGTGGGCGTTCAAGGCCTTCTTCCCTGGCTGCCGCTGACCCGAAGGTTATCGCTACCGCAGTCGTAGAGTTTTGACCGGGTTGCATGCCAGCCATGAAGATCCCAACTCTGATCGGCAGCTCAAAGGGGTCCGGAATACTGCTGCCATCGGAACAACCCCCGACCCCGCCATCTTGCAGTTGGTATAACAAATTGGTCTCACCCGTGGACGACTCACCATCAGAGCAGATGGCCGTCTCACCGCCAGACACAGATACTTTAGAAAAATCCCCTCCATGGATGCATCCCACGAAGGCATGCTTCACGGTAGGCTGAGCCCGGGTGGGTCTCGCACGCTGAGCCATCTCGACGATGTCGATGTAGATGTCCGGCTCAGGGCCCGGCTCGCCGACCTTGCCGGTGAAGATGAGGATTCCACCGAAAGGGACCCGGTACCCGTACTCAATTGAGCCGGCATCGGGGCCCCAGCCTGCGTCGTAGATCTAGAGCTTACCGCGACGACTCCTGCTCTTCCGGCCCACAGCGTATCCCTTGAGCCCTTCGAAGCTACCCTTCAAGAACTCAAATCCACCGTGCGAGCCCCACGGCGGGCCCCGACTATCATGGAATTGTCATGTCAGATGTCCTAGTGAAACGACTTAGTAGTTGAGCCATCACAACTAGGAAGCTTAAAGGGGTTAATCGGGACAAAGGACACGGGTTTATACTAGTTCAGGCCCTTGCGGTGAAGGTAAAAGTCTAGGATCCAGTTTTGAGTGGGATTGCTTATGTCTCGATTACCAGGGAGCGATTCCGCTTGACCTAGTTCTTGATCTGATCTAACTTGTCCTGAACCACCGCCGGGACGTCCCTTTATATACAGAGGTCGACGCCCAGCGGCTCTAGAGTCCTGGTTGGCTCATAAACAATATCCGGCTTCGTCTATCTCTATTCTTGCCTTACAATACAAGTTATATACATATGGCGGTTTATCTCTATGGGCCTTAAGTTGCCTTTGGACTTTGGGCCCTGAACTGAACCGCCATCTTCAAGCATTGTCTTGGGCTTCAAGAATCGTCATAGGTATAACCCGGCCCCTCCTGGGCGGGTCATACCTAATAGTTATATCCCCAACAGTCATCAACACTCATAGTTTTGGCCGATTCTGGCCCTTTTCATTGAATATTACTCATTGTTTTGTGGTCCCAAAGTGATCTCCACGATTAACGAACCCTAGGGTGCGTTTATGTGTCTGTCATCAACACTCAAGGTTTTGGCCGATTCTGGCCCGTTTCGTGGAATATTACGCATTATTTTCTGGTCCTGGAGTGATTTCCATGATTAACGAACCCCGAGGTGCGTTTACGTGTAGGTCATCAATACTCGCGATTTTGGCCGATTATGGCCCGTTTCGTGGACTATTACTCATCGTTTTGTGGTATCAAAGCAATTTCCATGATTGCCGATCCCCGGGGTGCATTTACGTGTTTGTCGTCAACACTCACAGTTTTGGCCAATTCTGACCTGTTTCATGGACTATTACTCACCGTTTCAGGGTCCCAAAGCAATTTCCATAGTTGTTGAACCCTAAGGTGCGCTTACATGGCAGTCATCAACACTCATAGTTTTGGCCGGTTCTAGCCCATTTCATGGACTATTACTCTCTGTTTTGGGGTCCCGAGTGATTTCGACGATTAATGAACCCCGAGGTGCTTAACGTGTCTGTCATCAACACTCATAGTTTTGGCCGATTCTGGCCCATTTCATGGAATATTACTCACTGTTTTGTGGTCCTGGAGTGATTTCGACGACTAACGAACCCCGGGGTGCCTTTAAGTGTTGGTCATCAACACTCGCGGTTTTTGTCAATTCTGACCCGTCTCGTGTATTATTACTCACCGTTTTGTGGTCCCAAAGCGATTTTTATGGTTGTCGAACCCCAAGATGTGCTTACGTGTTGCTCATCAACACTCACAGCTTGCGCCGATTTTGGCCCATAAATGGACTATTACTCACTGTATTGTGGTCCCGGAGTGATTTCCATGATTGACGAACCCCGATGTGCGTTTACGTGTCGGTCATCAAGACTCGCGTTTTTTGTTGATTCTGACCCGTTGAATGGACTATTACTCACCATTTTGGGGTCCCAAAGCGATTTCCAAAGTTGTTGAACCCCAAGGTGCGCTTACGTGTCGGTCATCAACAATCGCAGTTTTGGTCGATTCTGGCCCGTTTCTTGGACTATTACTCAGTATAGGGGTCTTGAAGCGATTTCCAAAGTTGTTGAATCCCAAGGTGTGCTAACGTGTCGGCCATCAACAATCGCAGTTTTGGCCGATTCTGGGCCATTTCTTGGAGTATTACTCACTGTTTTGGGGTCCCGGAGTGATTTCCATGATTGACGAACCCCGGTGTGCATTTACGGATCAGTCATCAACACTCGCGGTTTTTGTCGATTCTCACCCATTTCGTGGACTATTAATCACAGTTTGGGGTCCCAAAGCGATATCCATGGTTGTCAAACCCCAAGGTTCTTACGTGTCAGTCATCAACAATCGAAGTTTGGGCCGATTCTGTCCCGTTTCTTGGACTATTACTTAGTTTTGGGGCCCCGGAGTGATTTCCACGATTGACGAACCCCGAGGTGCGTTTTCGTGTCGGTCATCAACACTCACAATTTTGGCCGATTCTAGTCCGTTTTCTGCACTATTACTCACTGTTTTGTGGTACCGGAGTGATTTCCACGATTGACTATCCCCGGGGTGCGTTTACGTGTCCGTCGTTAATACTCACAGTTTTGGCCAATTCTGGCCTGTTTCATGGACTATTACTCACCGTTTTGGGGTCCCGAAGTGATTTCCATAGTTTTCGAACCCCAAGGTACGCTTACATGTCGGTCATCAACACTCACAGTTTTGACGGTTTTGGCCCGTTTCATGGACTATTACTCACTGTTTGGGGGTCCCGAGTGATTTCCACAATTAATGAACCCCGAGGTGCTTGACGTGTTGGTCATCAACACTCATAGTTTTGGCCAATTATGGACCATTTTATGGAATATTACTCACTGTTTTGTGGTCCCGGAGTGATTTCCATGATTAACGAACCCCGGGGTGCGTTTAAGTGTCGGTCATCAACACTCGCAGTTTTTGTCGATTCTGACCCGTTTTGTGTACTATTACTCACCGTCTTATGGTCCCAACGCGATTTCCATGGTTGTTGAACCCCAAGGCGTGCTTACGTGTTGGTCGTCAAGGCTCGCAGTTTGGGTCGATTCTGGCCCGTATATGGAGTATTACTCACTGTTTTGGGGTCCTGGAGTGGTTTCCATGATTAACGAACCCTGATGTGTGTTTACGTGTCGGCCATCAAGACTCGCGGTTTTTATCGATTTTGGCCCGTTGAATGGACTATTACTCACCGTTTTGGGCTCCCAAAGCTATTTCCAAGGTTGTTGAACCCCAAGGTGCGCTTACGTGTCGGTCATCAACAATCGTAGTTTTGGTCGATCCTGGCATGTTTCTTGGACTATTACTCAGTTTTGGGGTCCCGAAGCGATTTCCAAAGTTGTTGAACCCCAAGGTGCACTAACGTGTCGGTCATCAACAATCGCAGTTTTGGCCGGTTTTGGCCCGTTTCCTGGACTATTACTCACTATTTTGAGGTCCCGGAGTGATTTCCACGATTGATGAATCGTGATATTAGAGCCATGCTAGTGGGTGGTTTGTTCATGCTCACGGAAACTTTTGACAATCTTGATTACAGAAACTTTTCAACAAAAATAATTATCCCCTTGTACAATTCCATTGTATTATAAAAATAATGTGCCAAGGTTTGCCTTTAGGATGTTTACAATGCTTGTTGGTTTGTACGGTGCAGGACAGAAACTTTGGCTGTAGTGCGCGATTTTACATTTTTATCTGGAATGTCAATTGGTTCTTATTTGTTTTGAACTGTCTTTCTATACAACTCTTTTATTTTTCCTAATTTTGGTAGAATTTTTGGGGTACCAGAAGTATGGTGGATGTTCAGATTGTTACAGACTGTTCTGTTTTTGACAGATTCTGTTTTTGATGCATAGTTTGCTTGTTTTGATGAACCTATCAATTTATATCAGTGGATTAAGCCATGGAAAAGTTATATTACAGTATACACAATGCAAAAGAAAAATATGAAATTGTTTGCAACAGTACTTAGAGTGGTGATTTGCTTTATTATACTAATGGATCTTACCGAGTTTTCTGTTGAAGTTTTGTGTGGATGTAGTGTCTAATCGAGGATGTTTCGATGTGAGAAGAAGGAAGAGAGGCAAGAGCTCAAGCTTGGGGATGCCCGAGGCACCCCAAGTAAATATTCAAGGAGACTCAAGCATCTAAGCTTGGGGATGCTGGGGAGGCATCCCCTCTTTCTTCAACAAGTATCGGTATGTTTTCGGATTCGTTTCGTTCATGCATCATGTGCAAGTCTTGGAGCGTGTTTTGCAATTAGGTTTTCATTCTTATTTTATGCACCATGCTGGTATGAGATAGTCCTTGGTTGATTTATAGAATTCTCATTGCACTTCACTTAAATCTTTTGAGTATGGCTTTATAGAATGCTTCATGTGCTTCACTTATATCATTTGAAGTCTGGATTGCCTCTTTCTCTTCACATAGAAAACCGCCATTTGTAGAATGCTCTTTTGCTTCACTTATATTTCTTAGAGCATGGGCATATCTTTTGTAGAAAGAAATAAACTCTCTTGCTTCACTTATATCTATTTAGAGAGATGACAGGAATTGGTCATTCACATGGTTAGTCATAAAATCCTACATAAACTTGTAGATCGCTGAATATGATATGTTTGATTCCTTGCAATAGTTTTGCGATATAAATATGGTGATATTAGAGTCATGCTAGTGGGTGGTTGTGGATTGTAGAGACACTTGTGTTGAGGTTTGTGATTCCCTAGCATGCACGTATGGTGAACCGCTTTGTGATGAAGTTGGAGCACAATTTTATTTATTGATTGTCTTCCTTATGAGTGGCGGTCGGGGACGAGCGATGGTTTTTTCCTACCAATCTATCCCCCTAGGAGCATGCACGTAGTACTTTGTTTTCAATGGCTTGTAGATTTTTGCAATAAGTATGTGAATTCTTTATGACTAATGTTGAGTCCATGGATTATACGCACTCTCACCCTTCCATCATTGCTAGCCTCTTCGGTACCGTGCATTGCCCTTTCTCACCTCAAGAGTCGGTGCAAACTTCGCCGGTGCATCCAAACCCCGTGATATGATACGCTCTGTCACACATAAACCTCATTATATCTTCCTCAAAACAGCCACCATACCTACCTATCATGGCATTTCCATAGCCATTCCGAGATATATTGCCATGCAACTTCCATCATCATCATATACATGACTTGAGCATTCATTGTCATATTGCTTTGCATGATAGTAAGATAGCAAGCATGATGTTTTCATGGCTTGTCCATTTTTTGATGTCATTGCTACGCTAGATCATTGCACATCCCGGTACACCGCCGGAGGCATTCATATAGAGTCATATCTTTGTTCTAGATATTGAGTTGTAAGTAAATAAAAGTGTGATGATCATCATTATTAGAGCATTGCCCCAGTGAGGAAAGGATGATGGAGACTATGATTCCCCCATAAGTCGGGATGAGACTCCGGACTTTATGAAAAAATAAAAGAGGCCAAATAAGCCCAACTAAAAAAAAGGCCAAAGAAGCCCACCAAAATAAAAAAATAAAAATAAATAAAAAAATGAGAGAAAAAGAGAGAAGGGGCAATGTTATTATCCTTTTACCACACTTGTGCTTCAGAGTAGCACCATGTTCTTCGTAGAGAGAGCCTCCTATGCTTTCACTTTCATATACTAGTGGGAATTTTCATTGTAGAACTTGGCTTGTATATTCCGATGATGGGCTTCCTCAAATGCCCGAGGTCTTCATGAGCAAGCAAGTTGGATGCACACCCACTTAGTTTCAGTTTGAGCTTTCATACACTTATAGCTCTAGTGCATCCGTTGCATGGCAATCCCTACTCACTCACATTGATATCTATTGATGGGTGTCGGTGTCAAAACCGGCGGATCTCGGGTAGGGGGTCCCGAACTGTGCTTCTAGGCGGATGGTAACAGGAGACAAGGGACACGATGTTTTTACCCAGGTTCGGGCCCTCTCGATGGAGGTAAAACCCTACTCCTGCTTGATTAATATTGATGATATGGTTAGTACAAGAGTTGATCTACCACGAGATCAGAGAGGCTAAACCCTAGAAGCTAGCCTATGGTATGATTGTTGTTCGTCCTACGGACTAAAACTCTCCGGTTTATATAGACACCGGAGAGGGCTAGGGTTACACAGAGTCGGTTACAATGGGAGGAGATCTACATATCGTATCGCCAAGCTTGCCTTCCACACCAAGGAAAGTCCCATCCAGACACGGGACGAAGTCTTCAATCTTGTATCTTCATAGTCCGGGAGTCCGGCCAAAGGTCATAGTCTGGCCATCCGAACACCCCCTAATCCAGGACTCCCTCAGTAGCCCCTGAACCAGGCTTCAATGACGATGAGTCCGGCGCACAAATTGTCTTCGGCATTGCAAGGCGGGTTCCTCCTCCAAATACTTCATGGAAGATGTTTCAACACAAGGATAGTGTCCGGCTCTGCAAAATAGTTTCCACATACCCCCATAGAGAGAATAATATTCACACAAATCTAGTCTGCTGACGTATTCTGTAGCGTGACATCATGCCACAGCCAAGCCTTTATTCGTTTTACTGTCCCACCTCAGCGCGTTTAGCGAGGCGGTTTCCTTGGCACGTCTTGTCAAAGCAGAGATCGTGTCCCCTTATCCCGGGATTCTCATCAATACGAGCATGGGTAACCCAAACGTGCCATTGGTATGACTTCTTAATTGAAAGTGAGTCCCAAACGGTCATGGGGAGGGCTCTTGGTATTCAACCTCTTTATAAAGAGACCAAGGCTCGACTCATTTCTTTCAATCCAATCAAATCCGCCCCTCGCCTCGAGTTCCAACACCCAAAGCTCCAGATTCAGGCGCTTCGGACCTTCGATTATGTCCGGCTCCGACCTCCAAGGCCGGTGGATGCCTTCCTCCGTTACGGAAGAAGACGTGCGAAAGCTGAGAGATGCCAGGTATCTAATCAACGAAATCTCACATAGGCTGCCTGCTCAAGGGCAGGCTATTCCCACTCCCCAGCCCGGTGAGAGCGTGGTGTTCACATCTCACTTCCTTCGGGGGCTAGGCTTCCCGATTGATCCCTTCGTGAGGGGGCTCATGTTTTTTACGGGCTGGAATTTCACGACTTAGCTCCGGAGTCCATCCTCCAAATCTCATCGTTCATTGTCGTGTGTGAGGCCTTCCTCCATATTACTCCTCACTTCGGACTATGGCTTAATACCTTCAAGTTAGAACCGAAGATGATCTAGGGGCAGCACGCTGAGTGCGGAGGGGCTATTATAAGCAAGATTGCCGACGCTTCATGGCCCGAGGGCTCTTTTCAAGAGGAGTTCGGCTTATGGCAACGGGACTGGTTTTACATCACAGCCCCCAGGGGCACCACATGGGTGGCGCCACCTGCTTTTCGCTTGGGTCCCCCATCATGGGTCAATAAAGGGCTTAACTGGGGGCCATCCAAGGACGTGCCCTTGCTGCAGGGCCGCATTCGAGATCTCCTAGAAAGAGATATCAATATGGAGGTAGTGGCGCAGGTTATGCTGATTCTCCGCATACTGCCCTGCCAACGTCGCCCCCTCCGCCTGTGGGAATTTAATCCAGAAGGACCGCGAGCCCTCCAACACTTTATGGGCATGACGCCCGTGGAGATGTACAAATTATTCTTCGGATCACAAGCAATGTGTCCGGACTTGTCCGAGGACGCAGGTCTGAGCTGCAATCGCCCGGACACTCAAGTAAGTAGCCCTGTACCCGGACACGCTATCCGTACATTTATCATAACACTTCCCTTAAAAGAGTTGTCCTTCAAACAGGAGTGGATAGCGAAAGCAAAGCTTATCAGGTGTCTGGCCCCCCTCTCGGAGACCACGACAGATGCCGTGTTGACCAGGATGCTGGAGATTGCACCTTTGGAAGAAGGCGAAGAGGGGAACAAAGAAGCTACCGCCTCCGCGAAGGAAGCGGTCAGGCAAGGAGGAATCGAGAATTCCTCTATCCAGGGAAAGAAGAGGGCCGCCTCTGAAGACCCGGAGGCGATGGCCTCAAAGCGGGGGAAGAAATCTTCGTCAGAGGGTCCGGCGCCGGAGGGTGCTCCAGTCGCATTGTGCCCCCGAGGGGATCAGCTCTCCAACGAGCCGTAAGTAAAGAGGGGGGTTTTAAAATGAGTGATGTCCCTGTTTTCTTTCTGAGGAAGATAACCAAAATTTTACCTTGTAGTTCGGATCTCAACCCTTCTCAGCAGAGTTCATCTTTCAGGGATCTCCGTCCAGAGATGATGGAGAGCGAAACTCCTCCCCCAGCTGTACCATCCTGCGAGGCTGGCGACCCCGAGGTGTCATCTCGGAGGATTTCTCCAAATCCGGACTTTGAAAAAGGTCGTCGAACTAGTCCGGCACCTTTAGGTGCACGGTTGGAGGGGCTGCAGGATCTGCTCGAGCGAGCGTCCATCTCAGAAGAACATCGTGTATTGATGGACACGGTGATTAGAAGGATTTCATTCGCGGAAAGCGGATTGTACGAGGCCGCCAGGAGTTTACTGACAGGTTTTGAGGTACGAGAAAAGATGTACCTTTTGACAGAGCCGCATATATAAAATGCGCCCTGTATAAATAGTAGCCCCTAAGACTCTGTGTGTTGTCAAAAATGACGACGCACAGAGGATCATAATCCCATGTATAATATGTGGCCTTTCCTATGTGGGTGGCGAGGCGTTCGGTGGCTAGCCGGACTGATGAATCTGCCGAGCTAAAGCGGCAACTTGACGTAGCAGATGCCGACATCGCGCTTGTAAATAAGCGGCTAGACGAGGCACAAGGTATGTAATGTCTCCAAAGACATCTGATAAGAGGAGCTCGATGCTCGTGCCTTATAACATGTGTGCTTAATGCAGATGGTGCCGCTACCGTGGAGAACCTTCGGGCGGAACTTGCCCGAGCCAAGGAGCAAGCGAGGAAGAGTGATGCGGCTACCGCTAAAGTGGCTGAAGAGCTAAAAGCCGGTCAGGCTGCTCACTACCAAAGCAAGAAAGAAATGGCCGAGATGGCTGTAAAATTGAAGGATGCTGCCGACCATTGGAAGCTTTGTGAAGAAGATAGGGTGGCACAGAAGGACCTAGAAAAGGTCACTGTCGAGGCCAAGGACACTCGCTCTGCAATGAGAGCTATGAAGGAGGAGCTACGTCAGGCCGGAGATATCGTGGCTGGAAAGCCCTATATGCTGAGAATGAAGTTCGGGGATCCTAAGTATGCTCCGTTGGACCGGAAGTGGAGTGCAGCGAACACTTATCTGGATTTGGCGGCGAGTGCCACGGACGCGACCGAACACTTCCGGGGTCTGGATGACCATAAATTGGAAGAACTGTTTTGGTCGCAGTTCCATAATGCAGAGCGCCCACTTTTGGTATCCGACCGTTTGGCCGCTTGGGTGGAGCTGAACAGGTTGTCCGGACTCGCTATGAGGTACGTCACGACTCGTCTGTGGCCGGAAAAGCCAGAGCCGAAGAGTTATTTTAGCTTGGTGCAGCAGTTCCTTGGTTCGGTGTCGCATGTTAATACAATGAAGAGGTCAGCGTGCATAGAGGGTGCACAGATGGCTCTTGCCCGTGTCAAGACATACTGGGCGAATGTGAAGGCCAGTGTTGTTGCATCCCGAGATTCGAAGGAAAGCCGAGTATCTGCCAAGGACTACTTTGAGGAAGTTCTTCAGGGCGCTCGTTTAATAGAGACGCAGTGCTCGAAGGATGTTGTGTTCGAATAACATGTGCTATTGTAAAACACTATTTTGATAGGATGTAAAAGCTTTTTTATACTTGTGCTTTCAAGAATCATAATGCCTCCTGTGCGGCCGTTAATGTATATGTGTATATAACCTGAAAGATGCAGTCGTTGGCTTCAGCCCCCACGCATACAATGCGGGGGTGTTCGCAAAAGGCGCCTTTTCACACTTGATCCAACGTCTTGGTCCTATAAAGGAGGTGATAGCGCAGCGAACTAGGCAACCGGACTATAATGCTTTATCACTTTCACTTAGCCATAGGAGTTTGACAGTGGGGCTACTGAATAGCCCCTAGGGGCACCGCGCTCGCCCGAATTCGGGGCGCGTGTGTGCCTGACCGGGAAACGGCCCTTCGTTAATGCGGAGGAGTCCTAAAGACTCCGGCAAGTCATCGAGTGGTTGACCAGTCTCTCGCTAGATCATGACAGTCAGTTTTCGGCTTTCTCTACTGAGGTGCTCGCCTGGCCGAACCGGGGCACAATCGCAGTAGTTTTCCTGGTGCCGCCTTAGCCGATAGAGCGGAACGTAAGGCAGCAAAACACAGGAGCCAGGCAAACCCAACATTTGACCAAAGACATGATTCGGAGCAGATGCATATAAGGCCAAATTCGCAACGCCGAACACTCCCTAAGGTATTCGGTGACGGGCCGAACAAAAGCCCTTGGTAAAAAAAGCCCCTGGTGTCCAGGTACGCACAAAATTCTGGCGTGGCCACATGCCAAGACGCCAGCCTCCTCCTCAGTTATAGCAAAAACCGGGGGATGTTACCAACAAGAGACAGTAAAAAAGGTTTACGCAGGGTCTTAATCTGAAAAGAATCCTTGAAACGGGTCCCTGCTGCACGTCTGCGCCTGTGTCTCCGTTGTGCCGTATCCTGGACGGGTGTAGCACAGCGTTCGTCTACAAAAGAGAGGAACTTAGTGGAAAATCAATCGTGCGAGAAATCTATGTTAAAATAAACAAAGCCTAATATAGAAACATGGGTAGGATTGAGCTTTATTGTCGCGTGGAGCCCCTTGTACAGGGTTATGCGGCTATGAAGCCTTTGCTTGTTTACGCCGGATTCGTTGAGCCATGTACGGGGTCTTTCACGACCTTTGTAGGTGCTCTGAGTAGTAAAGCTGGGTAAGTGTGCGGCTGTCAAGGCAGCCGCACCATCCTACGTGCTTGGGGAACACTTGATATTTCCCTTTAATGAGATGATGCCTCGTGGACCGGGCATTTTGAGTGTAAGGGATGCATAATGCAGTATTGCGTTAAAGCGGGCGAAAGCTTCTCGTCCCAGTAGCGCTTGATAGCGACTTATGAATGGGGCGATGTGGAAGGTTAGCATTTCGCTTCGGAAGTTGTCGGGGGGGGGGGGGGAGAACATAACTTCTAACGAGAGGGAACCCATACAATGGGTATGTGGGCCTGGCGTGACCCCTTTAAAGGAAGTGGTGCCATGGCGGATTATTGCTGGGTTTAACCCCATCTTGCGGATTGTGTCCTGATATAGTAGGTTTAGGTCACTGCCGCTATCCATTAGGACTTGTGTAAAGTGAAGTCCGTCAATTATTGGACATAAGACCGAGGCAGTCCGGCCTGCGTTCCAGATACCTCTAGAGTAATCCTGATTATCAAAGGTGATTGGTTGTAACAACAAGTGGCTGGATTCCTCTGGGACAGGCCGTACGGCGCGTATCTCAGTAGGCGCCAATCTGTTTTTTCCTTTTGTCACATGAAGTGAATTTACTGTTTTGACTTCTTGTGGGAACTTCTTTTGTTCTCCGGTGTTCTGCTTGTGGGATTCGCCGTCATCCTCGCTTGGTATGTCAAGCCCTTTGTGTTCAGTGTTGAGTTTGCCGGATTGCTTGAAGATCTAACAATATCTGTGGGTATGGATTGCCGGCCTCTCGGGGGTACTATGGATTTGACATATTTTGTCCAAGATTTTGTTGAGGTTAGATAGCTCGTCACTGTCATCTTTGGGAGGCGGCTTTTTTCCAGTTTTGCCGAGGGCTTCTGAATCCGGCGTTGACTGCCGTGCTCATCAGGGTGTTATCCTTGATCCGGCGCTGTTCTTTGTTACGGCGCGGTTTCCCATTTCCATCTCTGAGTTCGGATGTACTTGGGTCGCTGGTGCTGCTTCTTGCCAACCAGCTATCCTCTCCTGCGCAAAAGCGGGTCATGAGGCTTGTCAATGCGGCCATTGTTCTTGGCTTTTCTTGGCCGAGGTGTCTGGCGAGCCATTCATCTCGGACGCTATGTTTGAAAGCTGCTAGGGCTTCGGCGTCTGGACAGTCGACTATCTAATTCTTTTTGGTAAGAAATCTGTTCCAGAGTTTCCGGGCTGACTCTCCTAGTTGTTGAGTTATATGACTTAGATCGTCTGCATCCGGAGGTCGGACATAGGTCCCTTGAAAATTGGCCTGAAAAGCATCCTCGAGCTCTTCCCAACTTCCGATGGTGTTTTCGGGAAGGCTTTTAAGCTAATGCCGGGCTGGCCCTTTGAGCTTGAGGGGTAAGTATTTTATGGCGTGGTGGTCATCTCCTCTAGTGATGTGTATGTGGAGGATATAATCCTCAATCCAGACTCCAGGGTCTGTTGTTCTGTCGTATGCCTCTATGTTTACGGGCTTGAATCCCGCTGGAAATTCATGGTCCATCACCTCATCGGTGAAACATAGGGGGTGTGCGGCACCCCTATATTTGGGTGTGTCGTGATGTTCGGATACTTGTTGCGTTGCATTGCTTACTAGAGCTTGCTTTCTTGGCCCATAGATAGATCTGGTTGGGCCATCTTTTTGATGCGAATCCTTGTGCGGATCGCGTGCCGGCTTGTGTGCGGCGCCATTTGCCGCTCTATGTTGGCCATGGGGTTCTTTATCCGACCTTGTGGCTTCCTTATTTTTTGATCGCGGGGGATCTAAGGCCTCCTCATCAAATTCCGGTAGTAATTTTCGCCTCGGATAGCTCTTTGTGTGGTGACTGTCGCCGTACTTGTGTGCGGTATTGAGTACTTTGCCCCATCTGATTCTGAGTGCATCTTCCGCTGTTTTGAGCTTCCGCTTCTGCTTTTTCAGGCTACGTGCAGTGGTGACGAGCCTTTGGTGGAGGTTCTTCTGCTCCAGCGACTTGTCCGGCGTGAGGTCGTCCGGACTATTATCTTTGTCGGGGACGGATTGTTCGGTTTGTCTGCCCTGTTCGGACTGTTGCTCGATGGCATGTTCGTCGTCCGTCGGTTTGCCCTGCTCTATGGCTGGGTCTCTGTTGAGGTGGGGTTTGGCGCGGCGCTTGCGACGCTGCTTTGATTGCTTTTTGAGGGAACGATCCCTTGTTGCGCCCTTTTGATCCTCGTAGTCGTTTCTTTTAGGTGTGTCCACCATGCATACATCGTGTGATGAGGTGGTTGTCCAGTGCCCTATAGGTGCTGGTTCTTGGTCGTCTCCTTCATCGGTGTCCATACCGTCGATGTCTTCGCAGTCGAAGTCGAGCATGTCGGTTAAATCATCGACAATGGCTACGAAGTGGGTGGTGGGTGGGTTTCGAATTTCTTCGTCGTCCGCATCCCAACCTTGCTGAGCATAGTCCGGACAGGGCTCTCCTGACAAAGAGAGAGACTTTAGTGAATTCAGGATGTCGCCAAAGGGCGAGTGCTGAAAGACATCCGTGGCGGTGAAGTCTATGATCGGAGCCCAATTGGGTCCGACCGGAAGGGGTGCGGAAGATTCGGAGTCCGGAAAGGAGTCCGGCACCTTGGAGTCACGGGCTTTGCAAAGGACAGGGCTGGTATTCGGCTCGATCGCCGTAGAGATTGCAGCTCCCGGGGCGGCGTCCAACCGTGCATCCCCGACTGGCGCGGTCGGCTCCGAGCTAAGGGTCATAGTAGAAACCTAAGCGGCGCTCTTGGCGCTGTCTGGTGGTAGACCTAGGTCATGCCCATCATGACAGTGTGGCGCGCTCTGTCGTGGCTCGAATCAGTCAAAGATCAAGAACCCGCAGATGTCATCCATGTAGTTTAAACTTCCAAATCTGACCTGATGGCCAGGGGCGTATCTTTCGATCTGCTCCAGATGGCCAAGCGAATTGGCCCGCAGTGCGAAGCTGCCGAACACGAAGATCTGTCCGGGGAGAAAAGTCTCACCCTGGACCGCGTCGTGGTTGATGATCGAAGAAGCCATCGGGCCTAGAGGTGACGACACAGAGGAACTCTCAATGAAAGCACTAATGTCGGTGTCAGAACCGACAGATCTCGGGTTGGGGGTCCCGAACTATGCGTCTAGGCGGATGGTATCAGGAGACAAGGGACACGATGCTTTTACCGAGGTTCGGGCCCTCTCGATGGAGGTAAAACCCTACTCCTGCTTGATTAATATTGATGTTATGGGTAGTACAAGAGTTGATCTACCACGAGATCAGAGAGGCTAAACCCTAGAAGCTAGCCTATGGTATGATTGTTGTTCGTCCTACGGACTAAAACTCTCCGGTTTATATAGACACCGGAGAGGGCTAGGGTTACACAGAGTCGGTTACAATGGGAGGAGATCTACATATCGTATCGCCAAGCTTGCCTTCCATGCCAAGGAAAGTCCCATCCGGACACAGGACGAAGTCTTCAATCTTGTATCTTCATAGTCCGGGAGTCCGGCCAAAGGTCATAGTCCGGCCATCCGGACACCCCCTAATCCAGGACTCCCTCAATGGGCATCTCCATAGCCCGTTGATACGCCTAGTCGATGTGAGACTTTCTCCTTTTTTGTCTTCTCCACATAACCCCCACCATCATATTCTATTCCACCTATAGTGCTATGTCCATGGCTCACGCTCATGTATTGCATGAAAGTTGAAAAAGTTTGAGATTATTAAAGTATGAAACAATTGCTTGGCTTGTCATCGGGGTTGTGCATGATTAAATACTTTGTGTGATGAAGATAGAGCAACAGCCAGACTATATGATTTTTTAGGGATAACTTTCTTTGGCCATGTTGTTTTGAAAAGACATGATTGCTTTATTGGTATGCTCGAAGTATTATTGTTTTTATGTCAAATGATAGACTATTGCCTTGAATCACTCGTGTCTTAATATTCATGCCATGATTAGAAATATGATCAAGATTATGCTAGGTAGCATTCCACATCAAAAATTATTCTTTTTTATCATTTACCTACTCGAGGACGAGCAGGAATTAAGCTTGGGGATGCTGATACGTCTCTGTTGTTTCTATAATTTTCGATTGTTCCATGCCAATATTATTCACTTTCGTATACTTTTTGGCAACTTTTTATATTATTTTTGGGACTAACATATTGATCCAGTGCTTAGTGACAGTTCCTGTTTGCTGCATGTTTTTTGTTTCGCAGAAACCCAATATCAAACGGAGTCCAAACGGGATAAAAACGGATGGAGATTTTTTTTGGAATATTTATGACTTTTGGGAAGTGAAATCAACGCGAAACGGTGTCCGGGGTGGTCACGAGGTAGGGGGCACGCCCTACCCCCCCCCCCCCAGGTGCGCCCCTGAGCCTCATAATCCACCCGTAAGGCAGTTGACGCTCTTCTTTTGGCGCAAGAATGCTAATTTTATGAGAAAGATCTGGGCAAAAGATTTACCCCAATCGGAGTTACGGATCTCCGGATATTTAAGAAACGGTAAAGGGGTAGAATCAGGGAAGCAGGGAATGCAGAAACAGAGAGATAGATCCAATCTCGGAGGGGCTCTCGCCCCTCCCAAGCCATGGGAGCCAAGGACCAGAGGGTAAACCCTTCTCCCATCTAGGGAGGAGGTCAAGGAAGAAGAAGAAGAAGGGGGGTCCTCTCCCCCTTGCTTCCGGTGGCGCCGGAGCGCTGCCGGGGGCCATCATCATCACCGCGATCTTCACCAACACCGCCGCCATCTTCACCATTATCTCCACCAACTCTTCCTCCCTCTATGCAGCAGTGTAACCTCTCTCTTACCCGCTGTAATCTCTACTTAAACATGGTGCTCAACGCTACATATTATTCCCCAATGATGTATGGCTATCTTATGATGTTTGAGTAGATCCATTTTGTCCTATGGCTATTTGATGATCATGATTGGTTTGAGTTGTATGTTTTATTATTGGTGCCGTCCTATGGTGCTCTCCATGTTGCGCAAGCATGAGGGATCCCCGCTGTAGGGTGTTGCAATATGTTTATGATTTGCTTATGGTGGGTTGCGTGAGTGACTGAAACACAAACCCGAGTAAGTAGGTTGTTTGCGTATGGCATAAAAGGGGACTTGATACTTTAATGCTATGGTTGGGTGTTACCTTAATGAATCTTTAGTAGTTGCGAATGCTTGCTAGAGTTCCAATCATAAGTGCATATGATCCAAGTAGAGAAAGTATGTTAGCTTATGCCTCTCCCTCAAATAGAATTGCAACAATGATTACCGGTCTAGTTATCGATTGCCTAGGGACAAATAATTTTCCCGTGACAACAAGCTCTTTAGTTTTACTAATTTAGTTGTGTCTTTATTTAAACAGCCCCTAGCTTTTATTTACGTGTTCTTTATTATCTTGCAAACCTATCCTTTCACACCTACAAAGTACTTCTAGTTTCATACTTGTTCTAGGTAAAGTGAACGTCAAGCGTGCGTAGAGTTGTATCGGTGGTCGATAGAACTTGAGGGAATATTTATTCTACCTTTAGCTCCTCGTTGGGTTCGACACTCTTACTTATCAAAAACTGTTGGGATCCCCTATACTTGTGGGTTATCAGATCCTAACCCGTTTCATGGACTTTTACTCACCGTTTTGGGGTCCCAAAGCGATTTCCAAGGTTGTTGAACCCCAAGCTGCGCTTACGTGTCGGTCATCAACAATCGCAGTTTTGGCCGATTCTTGCCCGTTTCTTCGACTATTACTCAGTTTTGGGGTCCCAAAGCGATTTCCAAAGTTGTTGAACCCCAGGGAGCGCTAACATGTCGGTCATCAACAATTGCAGTTTTGGCCGATTCTGGCCCGTTTCTTGGACTATTACTCACTGTTTTGGGGTCCCGAAGTGATTTCCACAATTGACGATCCCCGCTGTGCGTTTACGTGTGAGTCATCAACACTCGCGTTTTTTGTCGATTCTGACCCATTTCATGGACTATTACTCACAGTGTGGGGTCCCAAAGCGATTTCCATGGTTGTCAAACCCCAAGGTGCTTACGTGTCAGTCATCAACAATCGCAGTTTGGGCCGATTCTGGCCCGTTTCTTGGACCATTACTCAAATTTGGGGTCCTGGAGTGATTTCCATGATTGAAGAACCCCGAGGTGTGTTTACGTGTCGATCATCAACACTCACAATTTTGGCTGATTCTGGTCCATTTCGTGCACTATTACTATCCTATTTGGGGTCCTGGAGCGATTTCCATGATGGACGATCCCTGGGGTGCGTTTACGTGTCCGTCGTCAACACTCACAGTTTTCGCCAATTCTGACCTGTTTCATGGACTATTACTCACAGTTTCGGGGTCCCAAAGCGATTTCCATAGTTGTTGAACACCAAGGCATGCTTACGTGTCGGTCATCAACACTCACAGTTTTGGCCGATTCTGACCTGTTTCATGGACTATTACTCACTTTTTTGGTGTCCCGAGTGATTTCCACGATTAATGAACCCCAAGGTGCTAGACGTGTCGGTCATCAACACTCATAGTTTTGGACGATTCTTGCCCATTTCGTGGAATATTACTCACTATTTTGTGGTCTCGGGGTGATTTCCGCGATTAACGAACCCCGGGGTGCGTTTACGTGTCGGTCATCAACACTCGCGGTTTTTGTCGATTCTGACCCGTTTCGTGTAATATTACTAATTGTTTTCTGGTCCCAAAGCAATTTCTATGGTTGTCAAACCCCAAGGTGTGCTTACGTGTTGGTCATCAAGACTCGCAGTTTGGGCCAATTCTGGCCCGTATATGGACTATTACTCATTGTATTGGGGTCCCGGAGTGATTTCCACAATTGACAAACCCCGATGTGCGTTTACGTGTCGGTCATCAAGACTCACGTTTTTTGTCAATTCTGACCTGTTTCATGGACTATTACTCACCGTTTTGGGGTCCCAAAGCGATTTCCAAGGTTGTTGAACCCCAAGGTGCGCTTACGTGTCGGTCATCAACAATCGCAGTTTTGGCCGATTCTGGCCCGTTTCTTGGACTACTACTCACTGTTTTGGGGTCCCGGAGTGATTTCCATGATTGATAAACCCCGGTGTGCGTTTACAAGTCAGTCATCAACACTCGTGGTTTTTGTCGATTCTGACCCATTTCGTGGACTATTACTCATAGTTTGGGATCCCAAAGGGATTTCCATGGTTGTCAAACCCCAAGGTGATTACGTGTCAGTCATGAACAATCGCAGTTTGGGCCGATTCTGGCCCGTTTCTTGGACCATTACTCGGTTTTGGGGTCCCGGAGTGATTTCCACGATTGACGAACCCGAGGTGCGTTTATGTGTCGGTCATCAACACTCACAATTTTGGCCGATTTTGGTCCGTTTCGTGCACTATTACACATTGTTTAGGGGTCCCGGAGCGATTTCCACAATTGACGATCCCCGGGGTGCGTTTACGTGTCCGTCGTCAACACTCACAATTTTCGCCAATTCTGACCTGTTTCATGGACTATTACTCACCGTTTCGGGGTCCCAAATCGTATTTCCATAGTTGTTTAACCCCAAGGTGCGCTTACGTGTCGGTCATTAGCACTCACAGTTTTGGCCGATTCTGGCCCGTTTCATGGACTATTACTCATTGTTTTGGGGTCCCGAGTGATTTCCATGTTTAATAAACCCCAAGGTGCTTGACGTGTCGATCATCAACAATCATAGTTTTGGCCGATTCTGGCCCATTTCATGGAATATTACTCACTATTTTGCGGTCCCGGAGTGATTTCCACGATTAACGAACCCCGGGGTGCGTTTACATGTAGGTTATCAATACTCGTGGATTTTGTCGATTCTGGCCCGTTTCGTGTACTATTACTCACTATTTTATGGTCCCAAAGCAATTTCCATGGTTGTCAAACCCCAAGGTGTGCTTACGTGTTGGGCATCAAGACTCGCAGTTTGGGCCGATTCTGGCCCGTATATGGACATATACTCACTATATTTGGGTCCCGGAGTGATTTCCACGATTGACGAACCACGATGTGCGTTTATGTGTCGCTCATCAAGACCCGCGGTTTTGGTCGATTCTGACCTGTTTCATGGACTATTACTCACCGCTTTGGGGTCCCAAAGCGATTTCCAAGGTTGTTGAACCCCAAGGTGCACTTACGTGTCGGTCATCAACAATCATAGTTTTGGCTGATTTGGCCCGTTTCTTGGACTATTACTCAGTTTTGCGGTCCCAAAGCGATTTCCAAAGTTGTTGAACTCCAAGGTGCGCTAAGGTGTAGGTCATCAACAATTGCAGTTTTGGTCAATTCTGGCCCGTTTCTTGGGCTATTACTCACTGTTTTGGGGTCTCGAGTGATTTCCATGATTGACGAACTCCGGTGTGCATTTACGTGTCAGTCATCAACACTCGCGGTTTTTGTCGATTCTAACTTATTTCGTGGACTATTACTCACAGTTTGTGGTCCCAAAGCGATTTCCATGGTTGGCAAACCCCAAGGTGCCTACATGCCAGTCATCAACAATTGTAGTTTGGGCCGATTCTGGCCCATTTCTTGGACCATCACTCAAATTTGAGGTCCCAGAGTGATTTCCACGATTGACAAACCCCGACGTGCGTTTATGTGTCGGTCATCAACACTCACAATTTTGGCCGATTCTAGTCCGTTTCGTGCACTATTACTCACCGTTTTGGGGTCCCAGAGCGATTTCCACGATTGACGATCCCCAGGGTGCATTTATGTGTCCATCGTCAACACTCACAGTTTTGGCCAATTCTGACTTGTTTCATGGACTATTACTCACCGTTTCGGGGTCCCGAATCGATTTCCATAGTTGTTGAAACCCAAGGTGCGCTTACGTGTCGGTCATCAACAATCACAGTTTTTGCTGATTTTGGCCCGTTTCATGGACTATTACTCACTCTTTTGGGGTCCCGAGTGATTTCCATAATTAATGAACCCCAAGGTGCTTGACGTGTCGGTCATCAACACTCATAGTTTTGGCCGATTCTGGCCCATTTCGTGGAATATTACTCACTATTTTGTGGTCCCGGAGTGATTTCCACGATTAACAAACCCCGGGGTGCGTTTACGTGTCGGTCATCAACTCTCACGGTTTTTGTCGATTCTGGCCCGTTTCATGTACTGTTACTCACAGTTTTCTGGTCCCAAAGCAATTTCCATGGTTGTCAAACCTTAAGGTGTGCTTACGTGTTGGACACTCGTAGTTTCGGCCGATTTTGGCCCGTAGATGGACTATTACTCATTGTATTTGGGTCCCGGAGTGATTTCCACGATTAATGAACCCCGATGTGCGTTTACGTGTCGATCATCAAGACTCGCAGTTTTTGTCGATTCTGACCCGTTTCATGGACTATTACTCACCATTTGGGGGTCCCAAAGCGATTTCCAAGGTAGTTGAACCCCAAGGTGCGCTTACGTGTCGGTCATCAACAATCACAGTTTTGGCCGACTCTGGCCCGTTTCTTGGACTATTACTCAGTTTTAGGGTCCCGAAGCGATTTCCAAAGTTGTTAAACCCCAAGGTGCGCTAACGTGTCGATCATCAACGATCGCCGTTCTGGCCGATTCTGGCCCGTTTCTTGGACTATTACTCACTGTTTTGGGGTCCCGGAGTGATTTCCATGATTGACGAACCCCGGTGTACGTTTACGTGTCAATCATCAACACTCGCGGTTTTTGTCGATTCTGACCCATTTCGTGGACTATTACTCACAGTTTGGGGTCCCAAAGCGATTTCCATGGTTGTCAAACCCCAAGGTGCTTATGTGCATGTCATCCACAATCGCAAATTGGGCCGATTCTTGCCCGTTTCTTGGACTATTACTCAGTTTTGGGGTCCCAGAGTGATTTCCACGATTAACGAACCCCGAGGTGCATTTATGTGTCGGTCATCAACACTCACAATTTTGGCCGATTCCTCGATTGACGATCCCTGGGGTGCCTTTACGTGTCCGTCGTCAACGCATAGTTTTGGCCGGTTCTGGCCCGTTTCATGGACTATTACTCACTGTTTTGGGGTCCCGAGTGATTTCCATGATTAATGAACCCCAAGGTGGTTGACGTGTCGGTCATCAACACTCATAGTTTTGGCCAATTCTGGCCCATTTCATGGAATATTACTCACTGTTTTGTGGTCCCGGAGTGATTTCCACGATTAACGAACCCCGGGGTGCGTTTACGTGTCAGAAATCAACACTCGCGGTTTTTGTCGATTGTGACCCGTTTCGTGTACTATTACTCACCGTTTTCTGGTCCCAAAGCGATTTCCATGTTTGCTGAACCCCAAGGTATGCTTACGTGTCGGTCATAAAGACTCGCAAATTGGACCGATTCTGGCCCATATATGGACTATTACTCGCTGTATTGGGGTCCCGGAGTGATTTCCATGATTAACGAACCCCGATGTGCGTTTACGTGTCGGTCATCAAGACTCGCGGTTTTTGTCGATTCTGACCCATTTCACGTACTATTACTCACCGTTTTGGGTCCCAAAGACATTTCCAAGGTTGTTGAACCCCCAAGGTGTGCTTACGTGTCGTTCATCAACAATCGCAGTTTTGGCCGATTCTGGCCCGTTCCTTGGACTATTACTCAGTTCTGGGGTCCCGAAGCGATTTCCAAAGTTGTTGAACCCCAAGGTGCGCTAACGTGCCGGTCATCAACAATCACTGTTTTGTCCTATTCTGGCCGGTTTCTTGGACTATTACTCACTATTTTGAGGTCCCGGAGTGATTTCCATGATTGATGAACCCCGGTGTGCGTTTACGTGTCAGTCATCAACACTCGTGGTTTTTGTCGATTCTGACCCATTTCGTGGACTATTACTCATAGTTTGGGGTGCCAAAGCGATTTCCATGGTTGTCAAACCCCAAGGTGCTTACGTGTCACTCATCAACAATCGCAGTTTGGGCCGATTCTGGCCCGTTTCTTGGATTATTACTCAGTTTTGGGGTCCCGGAGTGATTTCAACGATTGACAAACCCCGAGGTGCTTTTATGTGGCAGTCATCAACACTCACAATTTTGGACTAATGTGGTCTGTTTTGTGCACTATTACTCACTGTTTTGGGGTCCCGGAGCGATTTCCTTGATTGACGATCCCCGGGGTGCGTTTACATGTCCGTCATCAACACTCACAGTCTTGGCCAATTGTGACCTGTTTCATGGGCTATTACTCGTCGTTTTGGGGTCCTGAAGCGATTTCCATAGTTGTTGAACCCCAAGGTGCGCTTACGTGTCGGTCATCAACACTCACAGTTTTGGCCGGTTTTGGCCTGTTTCGTGGACTATTAGCCACTATTTTGGGGTCCCGAGTGATTTCCACGATTAATGAACCCTGAGGTGCTTGACGTGTCGGTCATCAACACTCATAGTTTTGGCCGATTCTGGCCCATTTCATGGAATATTACTCACTGTTTTGTGGTCCCGGAGTGATTTCCATGATTAACGAACCCCGGGGTGCGTTTACGTGTCGGTCATCAACACTCGCGGTTTTTGTCAATTCTGGCCCGTTTTGTGTACTATTACTCACTGTTTTATGGTCCCAACGCGATTTCCATGGTTGTCGAACCCCAAGATTTGCTTACGTGTTGGTTGTCAAGACTCGCAGTTTGGGTCGATTCTGGCCCGTATATGGACTATGACTCACTGTTTTGGGGTCCCGGAGTGATTTCCATGATTGACGAACCCCGGGTGCGTTTACGTGTCAGTCATCAACACTCACGGTTTTTGTCGATTCTAACTTATTTCGTGGACTATTACTCACAGTTTGGGGTCCCAAAGCGATTTCCATGGTTGGCAAACCCCAAGGTGCCTATGTGTCAGTCATCAACAATTGTAGTTTGGGCCGATTCTGGCCCATTTCTAGGACCATCACTCAAATTTGAGGTCCCAGAGTGATTTCCACGATTGACAAACCCCGACGTGGGTTTACGTGTCGGTCATCAACACTCACAATTTTGGCCGATTTTCTAGTCCGTTTCATGCACTATTACTCACCGTTTTGGTGTCCCAGAGCGATTTCCACGATTGACGATCCCCGGGGTGCATTTATGTGTCCATCGTCAACACTCACAGTTTTGGCCAATTCTGACTTGTTTCATGGACTATTACTCACCGTTTCGGGGTCCCGAATCGATTTCCATAGTTGTTGAAACCCAAGGTGCGCTTACGTGTCGGTCATCAACACTCACAGCTTTGGCTGATTTTGGCCCGTTTCATGGACTTTTACTCAATGTTTTGGGGTCCTGAGTGATTTCCACAATTAATGAACCCCAAGGTGCTTGACGTGTCGGTCATCAACACTCATAGTTTTGGCTGATTCTGGCCCATTTCGTGGAATATTACTCACTATTTTGTGGTCCCGGAGTGATTTCCACGATTAACAAACCCTGGGGTGCGTTTACGTGTCGGTCATCAACTCTCACGGTTTTTGTCGATTCTGACCCGTTTCATGTACTACTCACAGTTTTCTAGTCCCAAAGCAATTTCCATGGTTGTCAAACCTTAAGGTGTGCTTACGTGTTGGTCATCAAGACTCGCAGTTTCGGCCGATTTTGGCCCGTAGATGGACTATTACTCATTGTATTTGGGTCCCGAAGTGATTTCCACGATTAATGAACCCCGATGTGCGTTTACGTGTCGGTCATCAAGACTCGTAGTTTTTGTCGATTCTGACCCGTTTCATGGACTATTACTCACCATTTGGGGGTCCTAAAGCGATTTCCAAGGTAGTTGAACCCCAAGGTGCGCTTACGTGTCGGTCATCAACAATCACAGTTTTGGCCGACTCTGGCCCGTTTCTTGGACTATTACTCAATTTTAGGGTCCCGAAGCGATTTCCAAAGTTGTTAAACCCCAAGGTGCGCTAACGTGTCGATCATCAACGATCGCCGTTCTGGCCGATTCTGGCCCGTTTCTTGGACTATTACTCACTGTTTTGGGGTCCCGGAGTGATTTCCATGATTGACGAACCCCGGTGTACGTTTACCTGTCAGTCATCAACACTCGCGGTTTTTGTCGATTCTGACCCATTTCGTGGACTATTACTCACAGTTTGGGGTCCCAAAGCGATTTCCATGGTTGTCAAACCCCAAGGTGCTTACGTTCATGTCATCCACAATCGCAAATTGGGCCGATTCGTGCCCGTTTCTTGGACTATTACTCAGTTTTGGGGTCCCATTGTGATTTCCACAATTAACGAACCCCGAGGTGCATTTATGTGTCGGTCATCAACACTCACAATTTTGGCCGATTCCTCGATTGACGATCCCTCGGGTGCGTTTACGTGTCCGTCGTCAACGCATAGTTTTGGCCAATTCTGACCTGTTTCATGGACTATTACTCGTTGTTTTGGGGTCCCGAAGCGATTTCCATAGTTGTTGAACCCCAAGGTGCACTTACGTTTCGGTCATCAACACTCACAGTTTTGGCCGGTTCTGGCCCGTTTCATGGACTATTACTCACTGTTTTGGGGTCCCGAGTGATTTCCACGATTAATGAACCCCAAGGTGCTTGACGTGTCGGTCATCAACACTCATAGTTTTGGCCGATTCTGGCCCATTTCATGGAGTATTACTCACTGTTTTGTGGTCCCGGAGTGATTTCCACGATTAACGAACCCCGGGGTGCGTTTACGTGTCAGAAATCAACACTCGCGGTTTTTGTCGATTGTGACCCGTTTCGTGTACTATTACTCACCGTTTTCTGGTCCCAAAGCGATTTCCATGGTTGTCGAACCCCAAGGTATGCTTACGTGTCGGTCATCAAGACTCGCAAATTGGACCGATTCTGGCCCATATATGGACTATTACTCGCTGTATTGGGGTCCCGGAGTGATTTCCATGATTAACGAACCCCGATGTGCGTTTACGTGTCGGTCATCACGACTCGCGGTTTTTGTCGATTCTGACCCATTTCACGTACTATTACTCGCCATTTTGGGGTCCCAAAGACATTTCCAAGGTTGTTGAACCCCCAAGGTGTGCTTACGTGTCGTTCATCAACAATCGCAGTTTTGGCCGATTCTGGCCCGTTTCTTGGACTATTACTCAGTTCTGGGGTCCCGAAGCGATTTCCAAAGTTGTTGAACCCCAAGGTGCGCTAACGTGTCGGTCATCAACAATCACTGTTTTGGCCTATTCTGGCCGGTTTCTTGGACTATTACTCACTATTTTGAGGTCCCGGAGTGATTTCCATGATTGACGAACCCCGGTGTGCGTTTACGTGTCAGTCATCAACACTCGCGGTTTTTGTCGATTCTGACCCATTTCATGGACTATTACTCATAGTTTGGGGTGCCAAAGCGATTTCCATGGTTGTCAAACCCCAAGGTGCTTACGTGTCACTCATCAACAATCGTAGTTTGGGCCGATTCTGGCCCGTTTCTTGGATTATTACTCAGTTTTGGGGTCCCGGAGTGATTTCAACGATTGACAAACCCCGAGGTGCTTTTATGTGGCAGTCATCAACACTCACAATTTTGGACTAATGTGGTCTGTTTTGTGCACTATTACTCACTGTTTTGGGGTCCCGGAGCGATTTCCTTGATTGACGATCCCCGGGGTGCGTTTACATGTCCGTCATCAACACTCACAGTCTTGGCCAATTTTGACCTGTTTCATGGGCTATTACTCGTCGTTTTGGGGTCCCGAAGCGATTTCCATAGTTGTTGAACCCCAAGGTGCGCTTACGTGTCGGTCATCAACACTCACAGTTTTGGCCGGTTTTGGCCTGTTTCATGGACTATTAGTCACTATTTTGGGGTCTCGAGTGATTTCCACGATTAATGAACCCTGAGGTGCTTGACGTGTCGGTCATCAACACTCATAGTTTTGGCCGATTCTGGCCCATTTCGTGGAATATTACTCACTGTCTTGTGGTCCCGGAGTGATTTCCATGATTAACGAACCCCAGGGTGCGTTTACGTGTCGGTCATCAACACTCGCGGTTTTTGTCGATTCTGGCCCATTTTGTGTACTATTACTCACTGTTTTATGGTCCCAACGCGATTTCCATGGTTGTCGAACCCCAAGATTTGCTTACGTGTTGGTTGTCAAGACTCGCAGTTTGGGCCGATTCTGGCCCGCATATGGACTATGACTCACTGTTTTGGGGTCCTGGAGTGATTTCCATGATTGACGAACCCTGATGTGTATTTACGTGCCGGTCATCAACACTCACGGCTTTTGTCGATTCTGACCTGTTTCATGGACTATTACTCACCATTTTGGGGTCCCAAAGCGATTTCCATGGTTGTTGAACCCCAATGTGCGCTTACGTGTCGGTCATCAACAATCGCTGTTTTGGCCGATTCTGACCCGTTTCTTGGACTATTACTCAGTTTTGGGTCCCGAAGCAATTTCCAAAGTTGTTGAACCCCAAGGTGTGCTAACGTGTCGGTCATCAACAATCGCAGTTTTGGCCGGTTTTGGCCCGTTTCCTGGACTATTACTCACTCTTTTGAGGTCCCAGAGTGATTTCCACGATTGATGAACCCCGGTGTGCGTTTATGTGTCAGTCATCAACACTCGCGGTTTTTGTTGATTCTGACCCATTTCGTGGACTATTACTCATAATTTGGGGTCCCAAGGTGCGCTAACGTGTCGGTCATCAACACTCGCGGTTTTTGTCGATTCTGACCCATTTCATGTACTTACTCACTATTTTGGGTCCCAAAGCGATTTCCGTGGTTGTTGAACCCCAAGGTGCGCTTACGTGTCGGTCGTCAACAATCGCAGTTTTGGCCGATTCTGGCCCATTTCTTGGACAATTACTCGGTTTTGGGGACCCGGAGCGATTTCCAAAGTTGTTCAACCCCAAGGTGGGCTAACGTGTCGGACATCAACAATCGCAGTTTTGGCCAATTCTGGCCCATTTCTTGGACTATTACTCACTATTTTGGGGTCCCGGGATGATTTCCACGATTGACGAACCCCGATGTGCGTTTACGTGTCAGTCATCAACACTCGCGGTTTTTGTTGATTCTGACCCATTTCGTGGACTATTACTCACAGTTTGGGGTCCCAAAGCGATTTCCATGGTTGTCAAACCACAATGTGCTTACGTGTCATTCATCGACAATCGCAGTTTGGGCTGGTTTTGGCCCGTATTTTGGACTATTACTCAGTTTTGGACTTTTGGGGTCCCGGAGGTGCGTTTACGTCTCGATGATCAACACTCACAATTTTGGCCGATTCTGGTCCGTTTCGTGCACTATTACTCACGGTTTTAGGGTCCCGAAGCGATTTCCACGATTGACGATCCCCAGGGTGCGTTTACGTGTCCATCGTCAACACTCATAGTTTTGGCCAATTCTGACCTGTTTCATGGACTATTACTCACTCTTTTGTGGTCCCGGAGTGATTTCCACGATGAACGAACCCCAGGGTGCGTTTATGAGTTGGTCATCAACACTCGCAGTTTTTGTCGATTCTGACCCGTTTCGTGCACTATTACTCACCGTTTTAGGGTCCCAGAGCGATTTCCATGATTGATGATCCCCGAGATGCATTTACGTGTTCGTCGTCAACACTCACAGTTTTGGCAATTCTGAGCCGTTTCGTGGACTATTACTCACCATTTTTGGTTCCCGAAGCGATTTCCATAGTTGTTAAACCCCAAGGTGCGCATACGTGTCGGTCATCAACACTCATAGTTTTGCTGATTCTGACCCATTTCATGGACTATTACTCACTGTTTTGGGGTCTCGAGTGGTTTCCATGAATAACGAACCCCGAGCTACGTTTACGTGTCGGTCATCAACACTCATAGTTTTGGCCGATTCTGGCCCATTTCATTGAATATTACTCACTGTTTTGTGGTCCCGGAATGATTTCCGCGATTAACGAACCCTAGGGTTCGTTTACATGTCGGTCATCAACACTCACGGTTTTGGCCGATTCTGGAATATTACTCACTGTTTCGTGGTCCCGGAGTGATTTCCATGATTAACGAAACCCGGGATGCATTAACGTGTCGGTCATGAACACTCGCGATTTTGGCAGATTCTTGCTTGTTTCATGGACTATTACTCACCGTTTTGTGGTCTCAAAGCGATTTCCACGATTGCGGATCCCCGGGGTGCGTTTATATGTCCGTCGTCAACACTCATAGTTTTGGCTAATTCTAATCTGTTTCATGGACTATTGCTCACTGTTTCGGGGTCCCGAAGCAATTTCCATAGTTGTTGAACCCCCAAGGTGCGCTTACGTGTCGGTCATCAACACACATAGTTTTGGCTGATTATGGCACGTTTCATGGACTATTACTCACTGTTTTGGGGTCCCGGAGTGATTTCCACGATTGACGAACCCCGAAGTGCGTTTACGTGTCGGTCATCAACACTCACAATTTTGGCCGATTCTGGTCCGTTTCATGCACTATTACTCAATGTTTTGGGGTCCGGGAGCGATTTCCACGATTGACAATCCCCGGGGTGCGTTTACATGTCCGTCGTCAACACTCGTAGTTTTGGCCAATTCTGACCTGTTTCGTGGACTATTACTCACTGTTTTGGGGTCCCAACGCGATTTTCATAGTTGTTGAACCCCAAGGTGCGCTTATGTGTCGGTCATCAACACTCACAGTTTTGGCCGATGCTGGCCCATAACTCACTGTTTTGGGGTCCCGAGTGATTTCTACGATTAACGAACCCCGAGGTGCATTTACATGTCGTTCATCAACACTCATAGTTTTGGTCGATTCTTGGCCATTTCATGGAATATTACTCATTGCTTTGTGGTCCCGAAGGATTTCCATGATTAACGAACCACGGGGTGCGTTTACGTGTCGGTCATCAACACTCGCGGTTTTTGTCGATTCTGACCCGTTTCGTGCACTATTACTCACCGTTTTGGGGTCCCAAAGCGATTTCCATGATAGACGATCCCTAGGGTGCGTATACGTGTCCGACGTCAACACTCATAGTTTCGGCCAATTCTGACCTGTTTCATGGACCCCAAGGTGCGCTTACGTGTCGGTGATCAACACACACAGCTATGGCCGATTCTAGCCCGTTTCATTTACTATAACTCACTGTTTTGGGGTCCCAGAGTGATTTCCGCGATTGACGAACCCCGAAGTGCGTTTATGTGTCGGTCATCAACACTCACAGTTTTGGCCGATTCTGGTCCGTTCCGTGCACTATTACTCAAGTTTTGGGGTCCCGGAGCGATTTCCGCGATTGACAATCCCCGGGGTGCGTTTACGTGTCCATCGTCGACACTCATAGTTTTGGCCAATTTTGACCTGTTTCATGGACTATTACTCACCATTTTGGGGTCCCGGAGCGATTTTCATAGTTGTTGAACCCCAAGGTGCGCTTACGTGTCGGTAATCAACACTCACAATTTTGGCTGATTCTGGCCTGTTTCATGGACTATTACTCACTATTTGGGGGTCCCGAGTGATTTCCACGATTAATGAACCCCGAGGTGCTTGACGTGTCGGTCATCAAGACTCGTGGTTTTTGTCGATTCTGACCCGTTGAATGGACTATTACTCACTGTTTTGGGTTCCCAAAGCGATTTCCAAGGTTGTTGAACCCCATGGTGTGCTTACGTGTCCATCATCAACAATCGCAGTTTTGGTAGATCCCGGCCTGTTTCTTCGACTATTACTCAGTTTTGGGGTCCCGAAGCGATTTCCAAAGTTGTTGAACCCCAAGGTGTGCTAACGTGTCGGTCATCAACAATCGCAGTTTTGGCTGGTTTTTGCCCTTTTCTTGGACTATTACTCACTGTTTTCGGGCCCCGAGTGATTTCCATGATTAACGAACCCTGAGGTGTGTTTACATGTCCGTCATCAACACTCATAGTTTTTGTCGATTCTTGGCCATTTCATGGAATATTAGTCATTGCTTTGTGGTCCCGGAGAGATTTCCACAATTAACGAACCCCGGGGTGCGTTTACGTGTCAGTCATCAACTCTAGCGGTATTGGTCGATTCTGACCCATTTCATGCACTATTACTCACAGTTTTGGCCAATTCTGACCCGTTTCGTGGACTATTACTCACCATTTTTGGATCCCGAAGCGATTTCCATAGTTGTTGAACCCCGGGGTGCGCTTACGTGTCGGTCATCAACAATCATAGTTTTGGTGATTCTGGCCCGTTTCATGGACTATTACTCACTGTTTTTGGGTCTCGAGTGGTTTCCATTATTAACGAACTGTGAGGTACGTTTACGTATCGGTCATCAACACGCATAGTTTTGTCCAATTCTCTCCCTTTTCGTTGAATATTACTCACTATTTTGTGGTCACGGAGTGATTTCCATGATTAACGAACCCCGGGGTGCGTTTACTTGTCGGTCATCAACACTCACGGTTTTGGCCGATTCTGGCCCGTTTCGTGGAATATTACTCACTGTTTTGTGGTCCCGGAGTGATTTCTATGATTAACGAACCCCGGGTGCGTTTACGTGTCGGTCATCAACACTCGTGGTTTTGGCCGATTCTAACCCGTTTCATGGACTATTACTCACCGTTTTGTGGTCTCAAAGCGATTTCCGCGATTGCCGATCCCTGGGGTGCGTCTACGTGTCCGTCGTCAACACTCATAGTTTTTGCCAATTCTGACCTGTTTCATGGACAATTACTCACCACTTCGGGGTCCCGAAGCGATTTCCATAATGGTTGAATCCCAAGGTGCGCTTACATGTCGGTTATCAACACACACAGTTTTGGCCGATTCTGGTCCGTTTCATGGACTATTACTCACTATTTTGGGGTCCCGAGTGATTTCCATGATTAACGAACCCCGAGGTGTGTTTACATGTCGATCATCAACACTCATAGTTTTGTCGATTCTGACCCATGTCATGGACTATTACTCACAGTTTGGGGTCCCAAAGCAATTTCCATGGTTGTCAAACCCCAAGGTGTTTACGTGTAAGTCATCAACTATCGAAGTTTGGGCCGATTCTGGCCCGTTTCTTGGACTATTACTCAGTTTTGGGGTCCCAGAGTGATTTCCACGATTGACGAACCCAGAGGTGCGTTTACGTGTCGGTCATCAACACTAACAATTTTGGCCGATTCTGGTCTGTTTTATGCACTATTACTCACCATTTTGGGGTCCCAGAGTGATTTCCTCGATTGACTATCCCCGGGGTGCATTTACGTGTCTGTCGTCAACACTCACAGTTTTGGCCAATTCTGACATGTTTCATGGACTATTACTCGTCGTTTTGGGGTCCCGAAGCGATTGCCATGGTTGTTGAACCCAAAGGTGCGCTTACGTGTCGGTCATCAACACTCACAGTTTTGGTCGGTTTTGGCCCGTTTCATGGACTATTACTCACTGTTTTGGGGTCCCGAGTGATTTCCACGATTAATGAACCCCGAGGTGCTTGACGTGTCGGTCATCAACACTCATTGTTTTGGCCGATTCTGGCCCATTTCATGGAATATTACTCACTATTTTGTAGTCCCGGAGTGATTTCCATGATTAACGAACCCCGGGGTGCGCTTACGTGCCGGTCATCAACACTCGCGGTTTTTGTCGGTTCTGGCCCGTTTTGTGTACTATTACTCACTATTTTATGATCCCAAAGCGATTTCCATGGTTGCCGAACCCCAAAATGTGCTGACGTGTTGGTCATCAAGACTCGTTGTTTGGGCCGATTCTGACCCGTATATGGACTATGACTCACTGTTTTGGGGTCCCGGAGTGATTTCCATGATTGACGAACCCTTATGTGCGTTTACGTATCAGTCATCAAGACTCGCGGTTTTTGTCGATTCTGACCTGTTTCATGGACTATTACTCACCATTTTGGGGTCCCAAAGCGATTTCCAAGGTTGTTGAACCCCGATGTGCGCTTACGTGTCGGTCATCAACAATCGCTGTTTTGGCCTATTCTGGCCCGTTTCTTGGACTATTACTCAGTTTTGGGGTCCTGAAACTATTTCCGAAGTTGTTGAACCCCAAGGTGCGCTAACATGTCGGTCATCAACACTCGCAGTATTGGCCGACTCTGGCCCGTTTCATGGACTATTACTCACTGTTTTGTGGTCCCGGAGTGACTTCCACGATTGACGAACCTCGTTGTGCGTTTACGTGTCAGTCATCAACACTCGCGGTTTTTGTTGATTCTGTCCCATTTCGTTGAAGATTACTCACAGTTTGGGGTCCCAAAGCGATTTCCATGGTTGTCAAACCCCAATGTGCTTACGTGTCATTCATCGACAATCGCAGTTTGGGCCGGTTTTGGCCCGTTTCTTGGACTATTACTCAGTTTTGGGGTCCCGGAGGTGCGTTTACGTGTCGGTCATCAACACTCACAATTTTGGCTGATTCTGGTCCATTTTGTGCACTATTACTCACGATTTTAGGGTCCCGGAGCGATTTCCATGATTGACAATCCCCAGGGTTTGTTTACGTGTCCGTCATCAACACTCATAGTTTTGGCCAATTCTGACCTATTTCATGGACTATTACTCACTGTTTTGGTGTCACGAAGCGATTTCCATAGTTGTTGAACCCCAAGGTGCGCTTATGTGTCCGTCATCAACACTCACAGTTTTGGCCGATTCTGGCCCGTTTCATTCACTATTACTCACTGTTTTGGGGTCGCGAGTGATTTCCATGATTAGCGAACCCCAAGGTGCGTTTACATGTCGGTCATCAACACACATAGTTTTGGTCGATTCTTAGCCATTTCTTGGAATATTATTCACCGTTTTGTGGTCCTGGAGTGATTTCCACGATTAACAAACCCCGAGGTGCGTCTACGTGTCTGTCATCAACACTCACAATTTTGGTCGATTCTGATCCGTTTCGTGCACTGTTACTCACGGTTTTTGTCGGTTCTGACCCGTTTCGTGCATGATTTCCACGATTGACGATCCTCGGGTGCGTTTATGTGTCTGTCGTCAACACTCATAGTTTTGGCCTATTCTGACCTGTTTCATGGACTATTACTCGTTGTTTTGTGGTCCCGGAGTGATTTCCACGATTAACGAACCCCGAGGTGCGTTTATGAGTCGGTCATCAACACTCGCGGTTTTTGTCGGTTCTGACCCGTTTCGTGCACTATTACTCACCGTTTTGGGGTCCCAGAGCGATTTCCATTATTGACGATCCCCGAGATGCGTTTACGTGTCCGTCCTCAACACTCACAGTTTTGGCCAATTCTGACCCGTTTCGGGGAATATTACTCACTGTTTTGTGGTCCCGGAGTGATTTCTATGATTAACGAACCCCGGGTTTCGTTTTACGTGTCGGTCATCAACACTCACGGTTTTGGCCGATTCTGGCCCATTTCATGGAATATTACTCACTGTTTTGTGGTCCCCGAGTGATTTCCATGATGAACGAACCCCGGGGTGCGTTAACGTGTCGGTCATCAAAACTCGCGATTTTGGCCGATTCTTACTCGTTTCATGGACTATTACTCACCGTTTTGTGGTCTCAAAACGATTTCCACGATTGCCGATCCCCGGGGTGCGTTTGCGTGTCCGTCGTCAACACTCATAGGTTTGGCTAATTCTGACCTGTTTCATGAACTATTGCTCACCGTTTCGGGGTCCCGAAGCAATTTCCATAGTGGTTGAACACCAAGGTGCACTTACGTGTCGGTCATCAACACACACAGTTTTGGCCGATTCTGGGCCGTTTCATGGACTATTACTCACTGGTTTGGGGTCCCGAGTGATTTCCACGATTAACGAACCCCGAGGTGTGTTTACATGTCGGTCATCAACACTCATAGTTTTGGCCGATTCTTCGACAGTTCGTGGAATATTACTCACTGTTTTATGGTCCGAGAGTGATTTCCACGATTAACGAACCCCGGGGTGCATTTACGTGTCGGTCATCAACACTCGCGGTTTTTCTCGATTCTGACCCGTTTCGTGCACTATTACTCACCGTTTCGGGGTCCCAGAGCAATTTCCACGATTGACGATCCCCGGGATGCGTTTAAGTGTCCGTCGTCAACGCTCGTACTTTTGGCCAATTCTGACCCGTTTTGTGGACTATTACTCAACGCTTTTGGGTCCCGAAGCGATTTCCATAGTTGTTGAACCCCAAGGTGCACTTACGTGTTGGTCATCAACACTAACAGTTTTGGTTGATTCTGGCCCGTTTCATGGACTATTACTCACTGTTTTGGGATCCCGAGTGATTTCCATGATTAACGAACCCTGAGGTGCATTTACGTGTCGGTAATCAACACTATTAGTTTTGGCTGATTCTGGCCCATTTCATTGAATATTACTCACTGTTTTGTGGTCCCGGAGTGATTTCTACGGTTATGAACCCCGGGGTGCGTTTACGTGTCGGTCATGAACACTCATGGTTTTGGCCGATTCTGGCCCGTTTCGTGGTCTATTACTCACCGTTTTGTGGTCCCAAAGCGATTTCCATGGGTATTGCACCCCAAGGTGTGCTTACATGTTGGTCATCAAGACTCGCAGTTTTGGGGTCCTGAAGTCATTTCCATGATTGACAAAGACCGGGGTGCGTTTACATATCCGTCGTCAACACTCATAGTTTTGGCCAATTCTGACTTGTTTCATTGACTATTACTCACCGTTTTGGGGACCCGAAGCAATTTCCATAGTTGTTGAACCCCATGGTGCGTTTATGTGTTGGTCATCAACACTCACAGTTTTGGCCGATTCTGGCCCGTTTCATGGACTATTACTCACTGTTTTGGGGTCCCGAGTGATTTCCACGATTAACGAACCCCGACGTGCGTTACGTGTCGATCATCAACTGTCGATCATCAACACTCACAGTTTTGTCCGATTCTGGCCCATTTCATGGAATATTACTCACTGTTTTGTGGTCCCTGAGTGATTTCCACGATTAACGAACCCCAGGGTGCATTTACGTGTCGGTCATCAACACTCGCGGTTTTGGCCGATTCTGGCCCGTTTCATGGACTATTACTCACCGTTTTGTGGTCCCAAAGCGATTTCCATGGTTGTCGAACCCGAAGGTGTGCTTACGTATTGGTCGTCATGACTCGCAGTTTCGGTCGATTCTGGCTCGTTTCTTGGAATATTACTCAGTTTTCGGGTCCCGAAGTGATTTCCACGATTGACAAACTCCAGGGTGCGTTTACGTATCGGTCATCAACACTCACAATTTTGGCCCATTCGGGTCCGTTCGTGCACTATTACTCAGTGTTTTGGGGTTCTAGAGCGATTTCCATGATTAACAATCCTCGGGTTGCGTTTACGTGTCCGTCGTCAACACTTACAGTTTTGGCCAATTCTGACCCGTTTCGTGGACTATTACTCACTGTTTTGGGGTCCCGGAGTGATTTCCACGATTAGCGAACCCCGGGGTGCGTTTACGTGTCCGTTATCAACACTCACAATTTTGGCTGATTCAGGTCTGTTTCGTGCACTATTACTCACCGTTTTGGTGTCCTAGAGCGATTTCCACAATTGACGATCCCCGGGATGCGTTCACGTGTCCGTGATCAACACTCACAGTTTTGGCCAATTCCGACCCGTTTCGTGGACTGTTACTCCTCGTTTTGGGTCCTGAAGCTATTTCCATAGTTGTTGAACCCCAAGGTGCGCTTAGGTGTCGGTCATCAACACTCATAGTTTTGGCCGATTCTGGCCCGTTTCAAGGACTATTACTCACTGTTTTGGGGTCCCGAGTGATTTCCATGATTAATGAACCCTGAGGTGCGTTTACGTGTCGGTCATCAACACTCATAGTTGTGGCTGATGCTGGCCCATTTCATTGAATATTACTCACTGTTTTGTGGTCCCGGAATGATTTCCACAATGAACGAACCCTGGGGTGCATTTACGTGTCGGTCATCAACACTCGCGGTTTTGGCCGATACTGGCCCATTTCATGGACTATCACTACTAGGGAAAAGCCTAGCAGCAGCGTGGGTTCTAGGTACATCAGAAGCATGGGGGCCGGCACGAATTATAAGGCGCTACAGCTAATCCGTAGTAGCAGCGCGTGTGTGCCCGCGCTACTGCTATACTAGTGTAGCAGCAGCGTGCTCTATGGAAGCTCGCTGCTACTAATAGCTCTAGCGCGCTTTGCCTGGACGCGCTACTGCTACTAGCACGCTGCTGCTAACTTTTCTCCACTCACTACTGCTAATTTTAGTAGTTTCTGATTATTATCTTCTGCATATTTGTTTTGTATTTGAACAGGCTATATACAAGAATCTTTTGCACATACAAATGTCATCATGATACACATATAAGTAGCTGCGAGACCACAAATGTAATCATAGCATATACATACAAATAGTCTCATCATAATCATCATCCAACACAAAGTCTTATCTCGTCATCATCTGGAAACTAGCGATACATGCAAGTCTCGAATACTTGCAACTACAACGGCATCCATCTAAACAATGATATACGCAAGAAGAGCTATCACTGTGAGTGAGAGTGGAACTATGCAGTACATGAACCTCAAGTAACTTGCTTTTCCTTCTTGTCTGCTTTTGAAGCCTTTATGGCTGGCGCCCGAGACCCCATTCACTTGTGCCTGACACTCAGTCCACTCGTTGTACACCCCCAGAACCTTCCCTTTCTACACGACATAGCACTGCCATCTCGCCATCAAGAAGCTAGGTACCTATTAGAGATGCATCTTCATCAAGAGGATGTACAACACGAAAAATATACTATAGCAACACAAAAAAGAAAGGGTTAGCAATTGGATGCAACATACAATACGCAAACTAATTAACTAGAGGTATGCAGGTCATCGTACCCAAACTAACAAAGTAGCGTTACACAAGTTCGGCAGGGACTGTGGACATCACAAAGTGTCATCGCTACAAAAAGTATACAAGTTCAACCGACACATATCATCATCATCGGCATCATAAATCACTAGAAGTTCCATCCTTCCATATCGTCGAGGATGGACCCTAGCTTCTTGAACAGCTTGAGGTCATGACGTTGCATGCCTATGCGAGTTCGAACGTCAGCTCGCGATATAGGGTCATGGTGGAGCATCCCCTTCTTATCGACGACTTCTTTCATGATGATCATCGCAATGTCCCTTTGGATGTGAAAGAAGTCATCTCTAAGTTTATAATCTGCTTCTCCATGAGATTCTACCCACTTGTGGATATGATCATCATTTCTGTTTGTGATGCCAAGCTTTTGGTGATCCGTGCTGAACTCAATCATGAGATGGAGGATGTAGAATCCATCTTTCTTGCTTGGTTTTGGGACATGGATGTAGCAGAAGCTAGTTTTATGCACGAAACCCATCTTCTTGTTCCTTTGTTTCCTGATCTGCATGTGGCCACCTCTAATGCTGAAGCCTTGGAGAGCATCATCTAGAATATTCATTATGTGGGTGTAGTCCTTCTTCTCGTAGTCTCTGGAAGGGTCGAAATACACGGCGTGGGAGACTCGCGGGTAAAGAACGATAAGGACGGCGCACCCATTGCTGCGGGGAAAAGACAGCTCAAATTATTCTCCATATGAGTGAGAAGGAATTATTGAAATGTACGAAAGGGTTGTCCGGAACTAACTTACTTTGTATGATAAGGTAGGAGGACAATTTCCTGGTACTTATTCTGTACCATGAAGTTTTGGAGGTACTCCCTAGTAGTTTCACGCTCAAAGTCGCCGAGACTCAAGAAAGACTCATGCATGTAGTACGGATCCGCCACACAGATTCGCGATACTTCTTCTCTCTTCATGACGGAGCTCATATGTAGCGCAAAAAGGCGGACGATTGTAAAATCGAGCCGCCTTGTCAGAAACATCTCAAAGATATGGTCAAACCGCAGGAAGAACACCTCCGTGGGCCGTGTGTCGACGTAGCACTTCCCCTCAGGCACACGAGCCACATATGTCAGATATCCTGGATCCTTCGAGGCTAGTAGGATTTTCTCAGTCGACAGCACATGGTCATGCAGTCTCCTGAGATCCCCTGATAGTGCCTCCAGCGGTTTCGGTGATAGCATTGGGTCGCCCGTGAGATGGAACATGGCCGCACCTTACATGGGTACACGCTCTTCAGAATCCATCGGCTGGCTGTTATGTGCTCTGGCTTGTTTGGAGGCAGCTATCTTCCCTGGTCTCTTCCTCTCCTTTTCCTTGGGCACACCTTCCAGACCCTTCCAAAACCCTTGCCCCAGTGTTGTCGGGCTAACCACTGTACGACCCCCTACTAGTTGAGCCTGTGTTGAGGCATCATCTTCAGGCGTGTCCTGTGAGGATTTCATGAAGAGAGACTTCTTGCAATCCCTCCTATGACCTTCCTGTTCGGGAAGATCATCCAGATCCTCATTAGCATGATGATAGCCTGGTTCTTCATATGTTTGACTCGTCATGTCTAAGTCACAGTCATACGCGTTTGTATTGAAGAGAGCCATTGGGTCAACCTCCGTCTCATCATCCATTCTCTGTTCTACAGGACCGATTACATCAGCCAGTACTATTGCACCCCCCTTCATCACGTCGTCCGCTGCTCTCACCCGACACTACAGGAGCTGGTAATTGCGTAGGCGGGGTTGTGGTCTCCGCACATGCTTGTTGATGTGTGGTTATTGGTGTGCTCTCGTCCAGCTCCAGACAAAATAGATTCTTCGGCCATAGCAGCACCCAACCCTTGCAGCTTCCAATCCGCGGTGGGGTCTCGTCGTCCTCTCCCACATGTCATACTGGAGGAGGCAAATCCTCATTCCCCAAAATCTCATTGGACAAGTTAACCCTAAAGTGCCAAGTGGGGATCGGCTGGTTGTGGAACGTGGGTTGCAATGGGTTCATTATCACCTCCTTTCCCACATCCACCTTCTGGTCATTGTCCGCCTGACTAAACTTCTTTTTCTGCTTCTTGGCCTCTGGGACCTCGTTGTAAAACACCTTCCACATGGCGCCATCTCCAGCGTCGTGCACACTAGCATATTGTGGCCGCTGGTCCAAAGGGAGTCCCTTAAGTTCGTTCAAGGCCCGGTTGAGAGGGGTGTCCCACTTGGGCCCCATTGGAGAAGTAGGGCTTTCGGCTGCAAGCTGGTGTTGCTTCTCCTGCAGAAGGAACATGAACCGTTTAAGAATATGTAGTCGACTAGATCTAGAGCTAAATGTAAGGTGGTAAAAGAATAATTACCAGTAGTCTAATCAATCTCCTTGTGATCTGGTCCGTGTAAAAAAACCTTCTTTTCCTTGTCCTACTTGTAGCGGGCCTTGATGAAGTCACGCTCCAAGGGGTTGGTGAACTTCACGAAGGGATCTGGGATACCCGCGGCTTCACGTTTCGTGTCCTCCTTATCCCATATGGGCCTTTTACCGAGGTAGCCACGGCTTCCGAGGTGATGCTTCCCCGTGTTCCTTTGCTGAAGGCTCTTGAATTTTGCAGCCTTAGCGTTGGCTACCTCGGTAGCGCAAGTGTCCTTGAACTTTTCGAACTCCTCTTCCGTAAGTCTCGGATTTTCCTCCAGAATCTTGGATAAGGGTTACTCAGCATCAATAGCTTGTTTCACCCTCCCTTTCCAGGAGGACAAATCATTGCTGAACATGCCCATGGCATAATTGTTAATATTTTTCATCTTCGGATCATCCCACGGTTGTTCTACGTTATCATCCCGGTCGGGGAACTTAAATCTCTTGTGCAACTTCGTTAGGAGCAACTGCGTCAAATGTTCTTTACTCCTTAAGTCATCGTCGTTGATGCTCACGCATTCCCATAGGATGCATCCTACTTGGTTCCCATAGCACTTGCGAGGTTCTTCCAGCTCTAATGGCTCCAACTTGCCAGCTGCCATCTTTGTGATCACCAGTCATCCAATCCCTAGTTTCTTAGGTTTTCATATCCTTTTCTTTTTCTGCTTCTTCTTTTCGGCAGCGGCACTGGCGCCGGTACCTTTCCCGCCAGTACCTTCCCCGCCGGTATCTTCCCTGCCGGTACCTTCCCCGCCGGTCTCGGCACTGCCATCGGTCTCGGAGCGGCCATCGGTGCCGGCGCCGTCGGTGTCGATGTCGGCGTCAGTACCATCATCAAGGCCGACCTGCAAACCTAGACTTTTCTTAGCAGTCAAATAGTCGAGGTATTCTTGTTCACCCTCATAATCCATCTCGTCTGCATCTTGGTCAGAAGACATGTTTCCTATGATTAAGTTTCCTCGTTTAATTCTAAAACTATGAAAAAATGAGAAATGACATAAAAAAGAAATCTATGTTTGCCGGAATGTCGTTTCCCAGCAACTCCAGGAAGTGGATATGCCTATTATCTAGCACAAATCATGCCAAAATTCACGGAAAATTTCGGCATGACCTTTGCTAAAAAATAGACATATCGAGCGCCTGAAATTCACCGGAACGGAAATGAATCAACATTCCTGCGTAACATAGGCCATTCGGATCATTTACCCTGCACACAATCATCATGTCCAAATAACGTGTCCAAATTCCAAATATGACATGTCCAAAACATCACATGTCCACATATCACATGTCCACTTCAAATTTGCATATAAAAGGAAGAAAAATATAGAACTTGAAGAAAAAACCTAGCTAAATTCATAACTAAATATATAACCTCATTAACCATCTGCCCTAACTAAAACCAAAGTCTTTTAACAAAAGAACCCTAGCTACCAGAGAGAGGAGGAGCGGTGGGGGCTTACAGAGGGTGGAGGCCCAACGATGGCCGAGATTGGGAGGGGTCGGGGTTGGGATCGGACTCGGGGTCGAGCGCTGGGGCTGGAGCCGGGCTCGGGGTCGGGACCGGGGTTGTGGGCGAGCGCGGGGGTCGGGGTCGGGGGAGAGCACCGGGGTGGGGGTCGGGACCGGAGCCGGCGCCAGCGCCGGGGTCGGGGTCGAGGGCAAGCGCAGGGGCGCGGCGAGGGCAGGGCTCTGGCGGCGCGACGGGGGAAGAGAGAGTGTGGGGATTTGAGGGAAAAGAGGCGGGATGGAGAGAGGGTTGGGGATTTGGGGGTTAAGTGGGCATAGCAGTAGCGCATTTTAACAAAATGCGCTATAGCTACTCCAGGTAGCTATAGCGGTTTTCTGTAGAAACCGCTACTGCTATCTTGACTAGCTGTAGCTCTTTTCTCACAAAAGCGTTGTTGCTATATAGTAGTTTTCCTGTACGTTTATTTTCTTTTCCTTTATTTTCTCTCATGTTTCTTTTTTTTTCCGAGAGCAGTGAACGAAGGGAAGGCGATCTATATTGCACCATTTGACGGTTAAGTATGTATACACAAAATAGGAACATATATATTACATCATTGGACCCATGCATAATAATGGCTAAGTGTGTATACAAAATAGGAACATATACAAAATAGGGACATCATTTGACCGATAGCATACGGTTCCTCAGCGTTGACATTTTCGTTTTTGAGTCAGCTTCTTTCCCTTCTTGGTCATTGAAGAATAATTCAGCCCCTCATTGTGACTTTTCCTTTTCCGTGGAGTACGATTTTTCTTAGGTAATGTAGTATTGCTTCTTCTTTTGATGTATACTTCATCATCATCGTAATCTTCCCTCATTGGGTTGTCGTACTGATCGTAGTCTTCCTTGTTGGCAACTTCATCCATTCCAATGATGTTCCTTTTCCCTCTCCTCACGACAACACAATTGGGATTGCGCGGGTCGGTTATGAAGAAGCATTGTGTCACGTGCTTAGCGTGTACCCATGGCTCGTTTTTTCCGATAGCGTTCACAGTAGTGCTCTTGGCGTCGGGTATAGTCATGGTAGTGAAATTCCGGTTTTCTCTTTCGACATTCTTAGCCCATCTGACACTGAACATTACTGTGTTGTGCAGTCCAGAGTAGTCAAGCTCCCAGATCTCCTCGACCCTTCCATAAAATCTTTCAGTTGCGCCGTTGTCGCTGCCGGTCATGCATTCCACCGTCACCCCTCAGTTCAGATCATCACTGTCCATATCTTTGGCCTCCGTGTAGAACGTGTATCTGTTGATATAGTATGCCTGATAGGTTACAAGGTTGGGCGAGGGGCCATGTGTTAAGGCATATATGAGCAATCCGTCCTTAGAGCCCTCCTCCGGGGGATTAGAAATAATATGCTCTTTGAACCAATGCAGGAAAGTGAAGTTGTGCTCTCTAGTAACTTCGGTGTCCGTCCTGCACACCCACCGATCACGATACTTCTTTGCGATAATTTCTTTGTGCAGTGCCACGAAAGGATCTATCTCGTCTAGGTGTTGTAGCACTACCAAGTTTGCTCTGTCAAAGTTGCTACATCGATCTGAGTATGCCACGTGCATTTCCCTACGACCGTTGGAGTGACCTTCTCCTTTGAGCCTCCCATCATGATTATTAATGGGCAAACCAACACTAACACCAGGCAGCTGGTCTGTGCCATATAGAAAATTCTCGCAGAAAGAGATGCACTCTTGTGTCAGATAGCCCTGGACGATGCTTCCATCCGGACGGGACATGTTACGAACGAATCCTTTGATGATCCCATTCATCCTCTCAAACGGCATCATGTTGTGCAGGAATGACGGCCCAAGGTCTATTATGTCGTCCACAATATGGACACATAGATGCACCATCACGTCAAAGAACGCGGGCGGGAAGTACATCTCAAGCTCATTCAGTATCACAACGATCTCTTCCTGTAGCCTTCGAAGCTACTTCACACTGATCGACTTTAGAGAGATGACATCAAAAAAGTTGCAGAGACCAATAAGCGTGTCACGGGCGTGCTTGTCCATTATCCCTCTATGGGCAATAGGTAGTATCTGTGTCATCATCACATGACAGTCATGGGACTTCATCGCGTTGAACCTTTTCTTGTCCGTGTCTAGATATCTGCTTATCTTGCCACAGTAACCGGAACTAACTTTGACTCCGGTAAGGCACTTAAAGAATTGATCGATCTCAGCCTAACTTAAGGTGAAGCAAGAAGGGGGGCAATATTTCTCTTCCTTTATTTTCTTGCCCTTCTTCTCCCGCGCCCCTGTCTCTGTCTCTGTCTCGTCTGACTTTTTACAGGGCGGCATGTGCAGATCTTCCCTGATATTCAAATCTTGCAAGTCTTTTATTGCCTTCGGCCCATCCTTGGTCTTATCCGGCATGTTCATCAGTGTTGCGAGCAAGCTCTCAAGGACATTCTTACAGATATGCATTTGATCAAGGCAATGAGTTGTATTGAGTTTGTGCCAGTACTCCAAGTCCCAAAACACAGACCTCGTCTTCCATACCTTCAGCAGCGGCTCCGGCGCCTTTTTCATTGTCTTTCCCGGCGCGGGGCACTGCTCCCGGTTTTTCAACAACTCATCAATTTCGGCGCCACTCCGCTTACATGGAGGTCCTCGATGCTCAGCGTGACCATTGAATAGATCTCCACGTTTCCTCCACGGGTTTTCTGGTTCGAGCCATCTTCGATGCCCCATGTACACGATTTTTCCAGACCCGCCATCTTTCCTTGATGTTAGCTGCTGAGACGTCGTATCATCCATGCACCACGTGCATCCGCAATATCCATGGCACACCTGGCCTGCGACATATCCGTAACCGAGATAGTCGTGCACCGTCATGATCAGCGCGGCTCTCATGTAGAAATACTCACCTTTGCTGGTGTCCCATGTCTTGGCCGGTGTTTTCCATAACATGTCTAACTCCTCTTGAAGTAGCCCCAGATACATATTAATATTATTTCCTAGTTGTTTCGGCCCTTGAATCAGCATGCTCATTTGAATGTACTTCAACTTCATGCACAACCAGGGGGGAGGTTGTACATCCATACAAACATGGGCCATGTGCTATGGTTGGTGTTCTGGTTGACAAACGGATTCATGCCATCGGTACACGCGTCGAGCATGATGTTCCTTGCATCACATTCGAAATACCAATAGAAGTTGTTCAACGCTCTCCACTGGCTTCCATCCTTGCCGTGTCTCAGCTTCAGATCATCTCCATCATCGGGCTTCTTCCTCTCTGCGTGCTAGTGCATTAGCTTTGCTTCCTTGGGATCTATGAAATACCACTGAAGACGGGGAGTGATTGGTAAGTACCATACAACTTTCTGGGGACATTTCTTCCCAGCCTTCTTGTATCGAGAAGCATTGCACATCGGACAGCTTGATTTTTCCGCGTGCTCCTTCCAATAAATTATGCAATCATTGATGCATGCATGGTATCTAACATGCGGCAGATCAAGAGGGCACACGGCCTTTTTGGCCTCATCAACACTAGTAGGACATAGATTCCCTGCGGGAAGAACATCCTTTAGGTACTTGAGATGCTCATCGAGGCTAGTGTCTGTCCATTTGTTTTTAGCCTTCGTCTTCAGGAGTTGGCGCATGAAACTCAAGCGGGTCACCTCAGGATTGCAACCATCATACAATGGAGTGTTCGAGTCTACCACCAGTTGCTGCAGCTTAGCCTCCTCTCTAGAAGCAGCTCTCTCAGTACTCGTCTCCTTGCGAAGCAGTGCTTGAACATGAGGGTCTCGCACAATTGAACTTAGTACCGACAAACTCTGCTCCATGGAGTCCATGTTCTCTCCGCCGACATGTTCGGCCCCTTCTCCTCCGCCATGTACGGCCCCTTCTCCGCTGCCATGTCCGGCCTCTTCCCCGCCACCATTATCATTCATCTCTTCATCTTGCCCCGTGTCATCATTGCTTGCCCTGTCGGCGTCCTCAACATCGTAATCTTCATCTTCAATTATCCACCCAGTATAGCCATCCATGAAACCAATCATGAGCAGGTGCGCTTCGACATGACCATCGTCATAGGGGTCGAGCCAAACTATTCCTTTGCATTTTCGACACGGACATAAAACCTCTATCAGGTTATTTTCTTTCATGTCCTGCACCGCCGACCGCAACCACCTGGCCACCATCGTTCCACAGACCATCATGAACATCTGCACGGTAATAATAAACAAATTGATTATAAAAATGTGTGAAGGCATCAAAGTCATACAAAAATTTGGCATGACCTTCCCTAAAAATTGGACATATATATAGGTCTAGAGTTTGCCTGGAATTCGCCGAAACAGAAATAAATCGACATTTCTGCAAAACATAGGCAACTCAAAAGCACAATTCGGCGTCAACTCATGCCGCACACACAATTTCCATCATATGGCCCAATTATAATATCACACACACATACACATATTTCCAATTTGCAAAACCATGAAATTTTAATCACCTCGGTCTCGAGATTGAGCACACGGTGAAGATGATGATGTAGGGAGATCAAAAGTGCACAAAGCTCTTCTTGACAAAGATAAATCTCGTTAGGGGGCAAATAGGCCACTTAACTAAATGCTACATGTACCTAGCTAGATAATTGGGGAGGAGACAACTTCAACTAGTGGAGGGGGGAGGAAAAAAGAGAAAGGAGATGCATTAATGGAGGTGGTGTAGTTAGCTAGGAGTAATGAAGAGAGAGAAAGGTAGGTAGAAGAGGGAGAGTAATGGGGGGATAATTATTAAGGAAGAAGAAGAGTGAGAGAGAGGATGTGGGAGGTAGGGGAAAGGGAATAGAGGAGATGGGGAGGGAAGGACGGGAAAAGGTGGGGTGGGGTACATCTTAGCAGTAGCGCGTGAGGAAAAACACACTGCTGGTAAGAGCGTAGCAGCAGCGCTCTTTTCTCACACGCGCTACTGCTAAGCGGGTCGAACCATGTGCCCAATTTCAAAATTAGCAGCAACGACCGTAGCAAAAGCGTGCTACTACTATTGTATTAGTAGTAGTGCATGTCGTGGCACAGCGCTGCTGCTAAAGTTAGGGTAGTGGGTACTGTCGGTGGATTTTTGTAGTAGCACGGTTTTCCCACAACACGCAACTGCTAAACCGGTATCCGTAGTGTGTGTATTGCACCTGCGGTACTGCTAAATAGCGGTAGCGCTGCTTTTTGTGCCGCGCTGGTGCTAAGATTTTCTGTATAAGGTTTTCCCTAGTAGTGTATTACTCACCGTTTCGTGGTCCCAAAGTGATTTCCATGGTTGTCGAACCCCAAGATGTGCTTCTGTGTTGGTCATCTAGACTCGCAGTTTGGGCCGATTCTGGCTCGTTTCTTGGACTATTACTCAGTTTTGGGGGTCCCGAAGTGATTTCCACAATTGATGAACTCCGGGGTGCGTTTACGTGTCGGTCATCAACACTCACAATTTTGGCCGATTCTGGTCCATTCCGTGCACTATTACTCAGTGTTTTGGGGTTCCAGAGCGATTTCCATGATTGACGATCCTCGGGGTGCGTTTACGTGTCCGTCGTCAACACTCACAGTATTGGCCAATTCTGACCCGTTTCATGGACTATTACTCAGTTTTGGGGTCCCGAAGCTATTTCCACGATTGACCAACACCGGGGTGCATTTATGTGTTGGTCATCAATAATCAAAGTTTTGGCTGATTCTGGCCCGTTTCCTGGACTATTACTCACTATTTTGGGGTCCCGGAGTGATTTCGATGATTGACGAACCCCGATGCGCTTTTACGTGTCGATCATCACTACTCGCGGTTTTTGTCGATTTTGACCCATTTCATGGACTATTACTCATTGTTTTGGGTCCCAAAGTGATTTCCATGGTTGTCAAACTCCAAGGTGCTTATGTGCCAGTCATCAACAATCGCAGTTTAGCTTGATTCTGGCCCGTTTCTTGGACTATTACTCAGTTTTGGGGTCCTGAAGTGATTTCCACGATTGACGAACCCCGGGGTGCGTTTACGTGTCGGTCATCAACACTCATAATTTTGGCCGATTCTGGTTCGTTTCATGCACTATTACTCACCGTTCTGTGGTCCCAGAGCGATTTCCACGATTGACGATCCCCAGTGTGTGTTTACGTGTTCGGCGTCAACACTCACAGTTTTGGCCAATTCTGACCTGTTTCGTGGACTATTACTCGCCGTTTTGGGGTCTCGAAGCGATTTTCATAGTTGTTGAACCCCAAGGTGTGCTTACGTGTCGGTCATCAACACTCACAGTTTTGGCCGATTCTGGCCCATTTCATGGACTATTACTCACTGTTTTGGGGTCCCGAGTGATTTCCACGATTAACGAACCCTGAGGTGCATTTTGTGTCGGTCATCAACACTCATAATTTGTCCAATTCTGGCCCATTTATGTTGGGGAACGTAGTAATTTCAAAAAAATTCCTACGTACACGCAAGATCATGGTGATGGCATAGCAACGAGAGGGGAGAGTGTTGTCCACGTACCCTCGTAGACCGTAAGCGGAAGTGTTATGACAACGCGGTTGATGTAGTCGTACGTCTTCACGATCCGACCGATCCAAGTACCGAACGTACGGCACCTCCGAGTTCAGCACACGTTCAGCTCGATGATGATCCCCTGGCTCCGATCCAGCAAAACTTCGGGGATGAGTTCCGTCAGCACGACGGCGTGGTGACGATGATGATGCTCTACCGGCGCAGGGCTTCGCCTAAACTCCGCGACGATATGACCGAGGTGGAATATGGTGGAGAGGGGCACCGCACACTGCTAAGGAACGATCCGTAGATCAACTTGTGTGTCATGGGGTCCCCCCTGCCCCCGTATATAAAGGAGCAAGGGGGTAGGAGGCCGGCCCTAGGAGGGGGCGCGCCAAGTGTGGAGTCCTACTAGGACTCCCTAGTCCTAGTAGGATTCCACCTCCCTTGTTGGAGTAGGAGAAGGGGAAAAGAGGGGGAGAGGAGGAAGGAAAAGGGGGCCGCACCCCTTGTCCAATTCGGACCAGAGGGGGGCTGCGCGCCTCCTTCCTTTCGGCCTCTCTCCTCTATTCCCGTATGGCCCAATAAGGACCATATACTCCCCGGCGAATTCCCGTAACTCTCCGATACTCCGAAAAATACCCAAATCACTCAGAACCTTTCCGAACTCCGAATATAGTCGTCCAATATGTCAATCTTTACGTCTCGACCATTTCGAGACTCCTCGTCATGTCCCCGATCTCATCCGGGACTCCGAACTCCTTCGGTACATCAAAACTCATAAACTCATAATATAACTGTCATCGAAACCTTAAGCGTGCGGACCCTACGGGTCCGAGAACTATGTAGACATGACCTAGAACTATTCCTGGTCAATAACCAATAGCGGAACCTAGATGCCCATATTGGCTCCTACATATTCTACGAAGATCTTTATCGGTCAAACCGCATAACAACATACTTTGTTCCCTTTGTCATCGGTATGTTACTTGCCCGAGATTCGATCGTCGGTATCCAATACCTAGTTCAATCTCGTTACCGGCAAGTCTCTTTACTCGTTACATAATGCATCATCCCGTAACCAACTCATTGGTCACATTGCTTGCAAGGCTTATAGTGATGTGCATTACCGAGAGGGCCCAGAGATACCTCTCCGACAATCGGAGTGACAAAACCTAATCTCGAAATACGCCAACTCAACATGTACCTTCGGAGACACCTGTAGTACTCCTTTATAATCACCCAGTTACGTTGTGACGTTTGGTAGCACCCAAAGTGTTCCTCCGGTAAACGGGAGTTGCATAATCTCATAGTTACAGGAACATGTATAAGTCATGAAGAAAGCAATAGCAACATACTAAACGATCAAGTGCTAGGCTAACGGAATGGGTCATGTCAATCACATCATTCTCCTAATGATGTGATCCCATTAATCAAATGACAACACATGTCTATGGTTAGGAAACATAACCATCTTTGATTAATGAGCTAGTCAAGTAGAGGCATACTAGTGACTATATGTTTGTCTATGTATTCACACATGTATCATGTTTCCGGTTAATACAATTCTAGCATGAATAATAAACATTTATCATGAAATAAGGAAATAAATAATAACTTTATTATTGCCTCTAGGGCATATTTCCTTCAGTCTCCCACTTGCACTAGAGTCAATAATCTAGTTCACATCGCTATGTGATTTAACACCAATATTCACATCTGCATGTGATTAATACCCATAGTTCACATCATCATGTGATCAACACCCAAAGGGTTTACTAGAGTCAATAATCTAGTTCACATCGCTATGTGATTAACACCCAAAAGAGTACTAAGGTATGATCATGTTTTGCTCGTGAGAGAAGCTTAGTCAACGGGTCTGTCATATTCAGAGCCGTATGTATTTCGCAAATATTCTATGTCCACAATGCTCTGCACGGAGCTACTCTAGCTAATTGCTCCCACTTTCAATATGTATCCAGATTGAGACTTAGAGTCATCTGGATTGGTGTAAAAGCTTGCATCGTTGTAACTTTTACGACGGGCTCTTTTATCACCTCCATAATCGAGAAACATCTCCTTAGTCCTCACTAAGGATATTCTTGACCCATGTCCAGTGATCTACTTATTAGATCAAAATTGTATTCCTTTGCCAAACACAGAGCAAGGTATACAATAGGTCTGGTTCACAGCATAGCATACTTTATAGAACCTATGACTGAGGCATAGGGAATGACTTTTCATTCTCTTTCTATTTTCTGCAATGGTCGGGTCTTGAGTCTTACTCAACTTCACACCTTGTAACACAGGCAAGAACTCCTTCTTTGACTGTTCCATTTTGAACTATTTCAAAAATTTATCAAGGTATGTACTCATTGAAAAATCTTATCAAGCGTCTTGATCTATCTATATAGATCTTGATGCTCAATGTGTAAGCAGCTTCACCGAGGTCTTGCTTTGAAAAACTCTTATTCAAGTATCCTTTCATGCTATCCAGAATTTCCATATCATTTCCAATTAACAATATGTCATCCACATATAATATTAGAAATGCTACAGAGCTCCCACTCACTTTCTTGTAAATACAGGCTTCTTCAAAAGTCTGTATAAAACCATATGCTTTGATCAACTCATCAAAGCATATATTCCAACTCCGAGATGCTTGCACCAGTCCATAGATGGATCGCTGGAGCTTGCACAATTTGTTAGCACCTTTAGGATTGACAAAACCTTCTGGTTGCATCATATACAACTCTTCTTTAAGAAAACCATTAAGGAATGCAGTTTTGTTTATCCATTTGCCAGATTTCATAAAATGCGGCAATTGCTAACATGATTCAGACAGACTTAAGCATAGATACGAGTGAAAAACTCTCATCGTAGTCAACACCTTGAACTTGTCGAAAACCTTTTGCGACAATTCTAGCTTTGTAGATAGTAACACTATCAGCGTCCGTCTTCCTCTTGAAGATCCATTTAATCTCAATGTCTCGCCGATCATTGGGCAAGTCAATCAAAGTCCATACTTTGTTTTCATACATGGATCTTATCTCAGATCTCATGGCCTCAAGCCATTTTGCGGAATCTGGGCTCACCATCGCTTCTTCATAGTTCGTAGGTTCGTCATGGTCTAGTAACATAACTTCCAGAACAATATTACCGTACCACTTTGGTGCGGATCTTACTCTGTAAGACCTACGAGGTTCTGTAGTAACTTAATCTGAAGTTTCATGATCATCATCATTAACTTCCTCACTAATTGGTGTAGTAGTCACAGGAATAGATTTCGGTGATGAACTACGTTCAAATGAGGGAGCAGGTACAGTTACCTCATCAAGTTCTACTTTCCTCCCACTCACTTCTTTCGAGAGAAACTCCTTCTCTAGAAAGGATCCTTCTCTAGAAATGTTTTGCCTTTGGATTTGTGATAGAAGGAGTACCCAGTAGTTTCCTTTGGGTATTCTATGAAGACGCACTTCTCCAATTTGGGTTCGAGCTTATCAGGTTGAAACTTTTTCATATAAGCATCGCAACTCCAAACTTTAAGAAACGACAGCTTAGGTTTACTTCTAAGCCATAGTTCATACGATGTCGTCTCAACGGATTTAGATGGTGCCCTTTTAACGTGAATGCAGTTGTCTCTAATGCATAACCCCAAAACGATAATGGTAAATCAGTAAGAGAGATCATAGATTGCACCATATCCAATAAAGTGCGGTTACGGCATTCGGACACACCATAACATTGTGGTGTTCTAGGTGGCGTGAGCTGTGAAACTATTCCACATTGTTTTAATTGAAGACCAAACTCGTAACTCAAATATTCTTCTCTGCGATCAGATCGCAGAAACTTTATTTTCTTGTTACGATGATTTTTCCACTTCACTCTGAAATCCTTTGAACCTTTCAATTATTTCAGATTTATGTTTCATCAAGTAGATATACTCATATCTGCTCAAATCATCTTGTGAAGGTCAGAAAATAATGATACTGGCCACGAGCATCAACACTCATTGGATCGCATACATCAGTATGTATTATTTCCAATAAGTTAGTAGCTTGTTCCATTGTTCCGGAGAACGGAGTTTTAGTCATCTTGCCCAAAAGGCACGGTTCGCAAGCATCAAATGATTCATAACCAAGTGATTCCGATAATCCATCTTTATGGAATTTCTTCATGCGCTTTACACCGATATGATACAAATGGCAGTGCCACAAATAAGTTGCACTATCATTATTAACTTTTCATCTTTTTGGCATCAATAATATGAATTGTATCACTACGATCGAGATCCAACAAACTATGTTCATTGGGTGTATGACCATCGAAGGTCCTATTCATGTAAACAGAATTTATTCTCTAACTTTAAATGAATAACTGTATCGCAATAAACATGATCAAATCATATTCATGCTTTTCGCAAACGCCAAATAACATTTATTTAGGTTTAACACTAATCCCGAAAGTATAGGGAGTGTGCGATGATGATCATATCAATCATGGAACTACTTCCAACACTCATCATCACTTCACCCTCAACTAGTCTCTGTTTATTCTGTAACTCCTGTTTCGAGTTACTAATATTAGCAACCGAACAAGTATCAAATACTTAGGGGCTACTATAAACACTAGTAAGGCATACATCAATAACCTGTATATCAAATATACCCTTGTTCACTTTGCCATCCTTATTATCCACCAAATATTCAGGGCATTTCCGCTTCCAGTGACCATTTCCTTTGTAGTGTAAGCACTCAGTTTCAGGCTTTGGTCCAGCTTTGGTCTTCTTCACGAGAGTGACAACTTGTTTGCCATTCTACTTGAAGTTTCCCTTTCTTTCCCTTTGCCCTTTTCTTGAAACTAGTGGTCTTGTCAATCATCAACACTTGATGCTCTTTCTTGATTTCTACCTTTGTTGATTTCAACATCACGAAGAGCTCGGGAATCGTTTTCGTCATCCCTTGCATACTATAGTTCATCTCGAAGTTCTAGTAACTTAGTGATGGTGACTAGAGAATTCTGTCAATCACTATCTTATCTGGAAGATTAACTCCCACTTGATTCAAGCGATTGAAGTACCCAGACAATCTGAGCACATGCTCACTAGTTGAGCGATTCTCCTCCATCTTTTAGCTATAGAACTTGTTGGAGACTTCATATCTCTCAACTCGGGTATTTGCTTGAAATATTAACTTCAACTCCTGGAACATCTCATATGGTCCATGACGTTCAAAACATCTTTGAAGTCCCGATTCTAAGCCATAAGCATGGTGCACAAAACTATCAAGTAGTCATCATATTGAGCTAGCCAAACGTTCATAACGTCTGCATCTGCTCCTGCAATAGGTCTGTCACCTAGCGGTGCATTAAGGACATAATTCTTCTGTGCAGCAATGAGGATAAACCTCAGATCACGGATCCAATCCGCATCATTGCTACTAACATTTTTCAACACAATTTTCTCTAGGAACATATCAAAATAAACATATGAAAGCAACAACGCAAGCTATTGATCTACAACATAATTTGCAAAATACTACCAGGACTAAGTTCATGATAAATTTAAGTTCAATTAATCATATTACTTAAGAACTCCCACTTAGATAGACATCTCTCTAGTCATCTAAGTGATCACGTGATCCAAATCAACTAAACCATGTCCGATCATCACGTGAGATGGAGTAGTTTCAATGGTGAACATCACTATGTTGATCATATCTACTATATGATTCACGCTCGACCTTTCGGTCTCCGTGTTCCGAGGCCATATCTGTATATGCTAGGCTCGTCAAGTTTAACCCGAGTATTCCGCGTGTGCAACTGTTTTGCACCCGTTGTATTTGAACGTAGAGCCTATCACACCCGATCATCACGTGGTGTCTCAGCACGAAGAACTTTCGCAACGGTGCATACTCAGGGAGAACACTTCTTGATAATTAGTGAGAGATCATCTTAAAATGCTACCGTCAATCAAAGCAAGATAAGATGCATAAAGGATAAACATCACATGCAATCAATATAAGTGATATGATATGGCCATCATCATCTTGTGCTTGTGATCTCCATCTTCGAAGCACCGTCGTGATCACCATCGTCACCGGCGCGACACCTTGATCTCCATCGTAGCATCGTTGTCGTTACGCCATCTATTGCTTCTACGACTATCGCTACCGCTTAGTGATAAAGTAAAGCAATTACAGGGCGTTTGCATTTCATACAATAAAGCGACAACCATATGGCTCCTGCCAGTTGCCGATAACTTCGGTTACAAAACATGATCATCTCATACAATAAAATATAGCATCACGTCTTTACCATATCACATCACAACATGCCCTGCAAAAACAAGTTAGACATTCTCTACTTTGTTGTTGCAAATTTTACGTGGCTGCTACGGGCTTAGCAAGAACCGTTCTTACCTACGCATCAAAACCACAACGATAGTTCGTCAAGTTGGTGTTGTTTTAACCTTCGCAAGGACCGGGCGTAGCCACACTTGATTCAGCTAAAGTGAGAGAAACAGACACCCGCCAGCCACCTTTAAGCACGAGTGCTCGTAACGGTGAAACCAGTCTCGCGTAAGCGTACGCGTAATGTCGGTCCGGGCCGCTTCATCTCACAATACCGCCGAACCAAAGTATGACATGCTGGTAAGCAGTATGACTTGTATCGCCCACAACTCACTTGTGTTCTACTCGTGCATATAACATCAACGCATAAAACCTAGGCTCGGATGCCACTGTTGGGGAACATAGTAATTTCAAAAAAATTCCTACGTACACGCAAGATCATGGTGATGGCATAGCAACGAGAGGGGAGAGTGTTGTCCACGTACCCTCGTAGACCGTAAGCGGAAGCGTTATGACAACGCGGTTGATGTAGTCGTACGTCTTCACGATCCGACTGATCCAAGTACCAAACGTACGGCACCTCCGAGTTCAACACGCGTTCAGCTCGATGATGATCCCCGGGCTCCAATCCAGCAAAACTTCGGGGATGAGTTCCGTCAGCACGACGGCATGGTGATGATGATGATGCTCTACCGGCGCAGGGCTTCGCCTAAACTCCGCGACGATATGACCGAGTTGGAATATGGTGGAGGGGGGGCACCACACACGGCTAAGGAACGATCCGTAGATCAACTTGTGTGTCATGGGGTGCCCCCGGCCCACGTATATAAAGGAGCAAGGGGGGAGGAGGCCGGCCCTAGGAGGGGGCGCGCCAAGTGTGGAGTCCTACTAGGACTCCCTAGTCCTAGTAGGATTATACCTCCCTTGTTGGAGTAGGAGAAGGGGGAAAGAGGGGGAGAGGAGGAAGGAAAAGGGGGCCGCACCCCTTGTCCAATTCGGACCAGAGGGGGGCTGCGCGCCTCCTTCCTTTCGGCCTCTCTCCTCTATTCCCGTATGGCCCAATAAGGCCCATATACTCCCGGCGAATTCCTGTAACTCTCCGGTACTCCGAAAAATACCCGAATCACTCGGAACCTTTCCGAACTCCGAATATAGTCGTCCAATATATCGATCTTTACGTCTCGACCATTTCGAGACACCTCGTCATGTCCCCGGTCTCATCCGGGACTCCGAACTCCTTCGGTACATCAAAAACTCATAAACTCATAATATAACTGTCATCGAAACCTTAAGCGTGCGGACCCTACGGGTTCGAGAACTATGTAGACATGACCTAGAACTATTCTTGGTCAATAACCAATAGCGGAACCTGGATGCCCATATTGGCTCCTACATATTCTACGAAGATCTTTATCGGTCAAACCGCATAACAACATACTTTGTTCCCTTTGTCATCGGTATGTTACTTGCCCGAGATTCGATCGTCGGTATCCAATACCTAGTTCAATCTCGTTACTGGCAAGTCTCTTTACTCGTTACATAATGCATCATCCAGTAACCAACTCATTTGGTCACATTGCTTGCAAGGCTTATAATGATGTGCATTACCGAGAGCGCACAGAGATACCTCTCCAACAATCGGAGTGACAAAACCTAATCTCGAAATACGCCAACTCACCATGTACCTTCGGAGACACCTGTAGTACTCCTTTATAATCACCAGTTACGTTGTGACGTTTGGTAGCACCCAAAGTGTTCCTCCGGTAAACGGGAGTTGCATAATCTCATAGTTACAGGAACATGTATAAGTCATGAAGAAAGCAATAGCAACATACTAAACGATCAAGTGCTAGGCTAACGGAATGGGTCATGTCAATCACATCATTCTCCTAATGATGTGATCCCATTAATCAAATGACAACACATGTCTATGGTTAGGAAACATAACCATCTTTGATTAATGAGATAGTCAAGTAGAGGCATACTAGTGACTATATGTTTGTCTATGTATTCACACATGTATCATGTTTCCGGTTAATACAATTCTAGCATGAATAATAAACATTTATCATGAAATAAGGAAATAAATAATAACTTTATTATTGCCTCTAGGGCATATTTCCTTCGATTTCATGGAATATTAGTCATTGTTTTGTGGTCCCAGAGTGATTTCCATGATTTACAATGCTCAGGGTGCGTTTACGTGTCAGTCATCAACACTCGCGGTTTTTGTCGATTCTGACCCGTTTCGTGGACTATTACTCACCGTTCTGTGGTCCCAAAGCGATTTCCATGGTTGTCGAACCCTAAGGTGTGCTTACGTGTTGGTTGTCAAGACTCACAGTTTGGGCCGATTCTGGTCCGTATATAGACTATTACTCACTGTTCTGGGGTCCCGGGGTGATTTCCACGATTGACGAACCCCAGTGTGCATTTACGTGTCGGCCATCAACACTCGCGGTTTTTGTCGATTCTGACCTGTTTCATGGACTATTACTCACCGTTTTGGGGTCCCAAAGTGATTTCCATGGTTGTTGAACCCCAAGGTGCGCTTACATGTTGTTCATCAACAATCGCAGTTTTGGCCGATTCTGGCCCATTTCTTGGACTATTACTCGGTTTTGGGTCCCGAAGCGATTTCTGAAGTTGTTGAACCCCAAGGTGGCTTACGTGTCGGTCATCAACAATCGCAGTTTTGGCTGATTATGGCCCGTTTCTTGGACTATTACTCATTGTTTTGGGGTCCCGGAGTGATTTCCATGATTGATGAACCCCGGTGTGCGTTTACATGTCAGTCATCTACGCTAGTGGTTTTTGTCGATTCTGACCCATTTCATGGACTATTACTCACCGTTTGGGGTCCCAAAGCGATTTCCATGGTTGTCAAACCCCAAGGTGCTTACGTATCGGTCATCAACAATCCCTGTTTGGGCCGATTCTGGCCCGTTTCTTGGACTATTACTCAGTTTTGGGGTCCCAGAGTGATTTCCACGATTGACGAACCCCGAAGTGCGTTTACTTGTCGGTCATCAACACTCACAATTTTGGCCGATTCTGGTCCGTTTCGTGCACTATTACTCAATGTTTTGGGGTCCCCGAGCGATTTCCATGATTGACAATCCCCGGGGTGCGTTTACGTGTCCGTCGTCAACACTCATAGTTTTGGCCAATTCTGACCTGTTTCATGGACTATTACTCATAGTTTTGTGGTCCCGAAGCGATTTGATAGTTGTTGAACCCCAGGGTGCCCTTATGTGTCGGTCATCAACACTCATAGTTTTGGCTGATTCTGGCCCATTTCATGGACTATTACTCACTGCTTTGGGGTCCCGAGTGATTTCCATGATTAACGAACCCCGAGGTGTGTTTACATGTCGGTCATCAACACTCATAGTTTTGGTCGATTCTGGCCCATTTCATGGAATATTTCTCATTGTTTTATGGTCTCGGAGTGATTTCCACGAATAACAAACCCAGGGGTGCGTTTGCGTGTCGGTCATCAACACTCGCGGTTTTGGCCGATTCTGGCCCGTTTCATGGACTATTGAATATTTACACCCATTAGGTGTTTTCTTTTGTTGTGCATTTCTTCTACTCGAGTCGGTCAGGCCGCGTCGAGTGGGGGTGTTCGGTCCAGTGGGGACACGCTGAGTGCACCTAGTGGGTGTAGTCCCAGAGACCGCAGTCGAGTGTTTGATTCGGTAGGGGGTCTTAGAATATGTTAGTTAGTAGGACTTCACTCAGTCCGGTCGGGCCGTGTCAAGTGAGTAATTGATCCAGTGGGGGCACGCTGAGTGCACCCACTGGGTGTAGTCCCCGAGACCACTGTCGACTGTGGGCGATCGGGGGGGTCTGAGAACAGTATTTTTTTTGCTCTTCCACTCAGTCCGGTCAGGCCGTACCAAGTGGGCAATTGATCCAGTGGGGGCACGTTGAGTGTACCCACGAGGTGTAGTCCCTGAGACCATCGTCGAATGTTTGATTCGGCGGGGGTCCTAGAACTCTTTTGATAGTAGCAATCTGAATTTGCTCTTCCCACTCGGAAGCAGAGGGACTGCTTTTGAGATTCTTTCTCTTCGTCGACTGAATTTTCTTTTATTGATCTCAAAAATCTTGTGAACTTGGGACTCATTACACTACCTTGGAGAACGAGAATATCCAACTCCAACTGGATCTGGAACTTGCCAAGAAAAACTTGAAAGATGCTCAGGACGAAGTGAAGACCATGGGAGGTAGCACTTTGCTAACTGTATGCTTTGTAATTTCTTGTTTTTTGTTCTTTGAAACAAGTGATTCCACTCGAACAGATGTGCATAGTGAAAACTGCCAACTCCAAGCACGACTGAAGAATGTAATTTCTTTAGACACTATGAAGCAGGCGCTAGAGAGGAAGTACAACGAACTCGCAGGGGCGCAGAAGGTGGCTCGAAAGAATATTGAAGCGGCTGAGAAGAAGCTAGCTTCAGTCGGCAAGCTTGAGGAGGAAAATGCAACTCTGAAGAGTATTGTTCCCGAGGTGAAAAAGGAAGCTACGCAGCTGAGAGAGGAGAAACTTGTCATGACTGACAAGGTGGCCCAACTCACTCGAAAGACGAATGAGCTGGAGGTTTACTTGGGGGATCTTGTAAAGAAGATGTTCATCATGCTTGAAAGTATCTTCCTTCGTCCGAGTAAATCTAGAAAACTTCTACATAATATTGCTGCTGACTCATACTTTTCCTCCTTGCACAGAGTTCTGTCAGAATTTTGAGGAGGGAACTGAACAAATTGAACTAGGCTTGGACCCCACAACATCACTTGTCAAAGATGAACCTGCAATGAATGTACTGCGACTTGAAGCACGTCTCAATAGCGTCTTGGACTATATTGCTCGACTGAAGGTTGCACTGTCACGGATAGACCAAGAAGTATGGCCAGAGGATGTACTTCAGAATGATCTCGAGTCACTAATGACTTGGCTCAATGAAATCCCTGGTCGAGTGCAAGCGTGGAAGAAATCAACTGCTCGTTGTGGAGCTGACATGGCTCTCTCACTCATCCGAGTCCATTGCAAGGATACCAAAGAGGAAAAGCTTAAGGCCCTCCAGGTGGCGGACACGAAGAAGCTCCAGTTTCAATCCTTCATGGAGACTTTCATTGAAGCAGCCACTCGCATAACCGACGGCATTGACCTAGACACTTTCGTTGAGCCAGCAAGCCCTCCTCCTGCCGAGTGAAGAAAACACTTAATGATTCAAATTTATTTGCCTCGGAATGCCAAGTGAACTTGTAACCATTAAACTATTTTGAGATTGACGTCTGAGTACTTTTGCTTGCGATTCTGAACTGGGTGGATCTATCTGAATGTTGCTTTCCTGCTTACAAAATGCTTCGTGTGAATGTTTTTTTAACTTAGGCGAAACTGGTTCGCGGCTAAGCCCCCGAGTGGGAGGATTGCTCTCCACTCGGAGTAGTTTTTTAACTTAGACGAAACTGGTTTGCAGCTAAGCCCCCAAGTGGGAGGATTGCTCTCCACTCGGAGAGCTTCTTTAACTTAGGCGAAACTGGTTCGCAGCTATGCCCCCAAGTGGGAGGATTGCTCTCCACTCAGAGTAGTTTTTTAACTTAGGCGAAGCTGGTTCGCGGCTAAGCCCCCGAGTAGGAGGATTGCTCTCGGCTCGGAGTAGTTTTTTAATTTAGGCGAAACTGGTTCGCAGCTAAGCCCCCGAGTGGGAGGATTGCTCCCCATTCGGAGTAGTTTTTTAACTTAGGTGAAACTGGTTCGCGGCTAAGCCCCCAAGTGGGAGGATTGCTCTCCACTCGGAGTAGTTTTATAACTTAGGCGAAACTAGTTCGCAGTTAAGCTCCCGAGTGGGAGGATTGCTCTCCACTCGGAGTAATTTTTTAACTTAGGCAAAACTGGTTCGCGGCTAAGCCCTCGAGTGGGAGGATTTGTCTCCGCTTGGAGTAGTTTCTTAAATTAGGCGAAGTTGGTTCGTGGCTAAGCCCCCGAGTGGGAGGATTGCTCTCCACTCAGAGTAGTTTTTTAACTTGGGCGAAACTGGTTCGTGCCTAAGCCCCCAAGTGGGAGGATTGCTCTCCACTCGGAGTAGTTTTTTAACTTAGGCGAAGCTGGTTCACGGCTAAACACTCGAGTGGGAGGAATGCTCTCCACTCAGAGTAGTTTTTTAACTTAGGCGAAACGGTTTGCAGCTAAGCTCCCGAGTGTGAGGATTGCTCTCCACTCGGAGTAGTTTTTAACTTAGGCGAAACTGGTTCACGGCTAAGCCCCCGAGTGGGAGGATTGCTCTTCGCTCGGAGTAGTTTTTTAACTTAGGCGAAACTGGTTCGCGGCTAAGCCCCCGAATGGGAGGATAGCTCTCCATTCGGAGTAGTTTTTTTATCTTAGGCAAAACTAGTTCGCGGCTAAGCCCCCGAATGGCAGGATTGCTCACCACTCGGAGTAGTTTTTTAACTTAGGAGAAACTAGTTCACGGCTAAGCCCCCGAGTGGGAGGATTGCTCTTCACTCGGAGTAGTTTCATTACTTAGGCGAAGCTGGTTCGTGGCTAAGCCCCCGAGTGGGAGGATTGCTCTCTGCTCAGAGTAGTTTTTTTACTTCGGCGAAACTGGTTCGCGGCTAAGCCCCTGAGTGGGAGGATTTCTCTTCGCTTGGAGTAGTTTTTTAACTTAGGCGAAATTGGTTCGCGGCTAAGCCTCCGAATGGGAGGATTTCTCTCCACTCGGAGTAGTTTTTTAACTTAGGCGAAACTTGTTCACAGCTAAGCCCCCGAGTGATAGGATTGCTCTCCACTCGGAGTAGTTTTTGAACTTGGGAGAAACTGGTTCGCGGCTAAGCCCCCGAGTGGGAGTATTGCTCTACACTCAGAGTAGTTTTGTAACTTAGGCGAAGCTGGTTCAGGGCTAAGCCCCCGAGTGGGAGGATTGCTCTCCACTTGGAGTAGTTTTTTTAACTTAGGCGAAATGGTCCGCAGCTAAGCTCCCGAGTTTGAGGATTGCTTTCCATTCGGAGTAGTTTTTTGACTTAGGCGAAACTGGTTCGCGGCTAAGCCCCCGAGTGGGAGGATTGCTCTCCGCTCGGAGTAGTTTTTTAACTTAGGCGGAACAGGTTCGCGACTAAGCCCCCGAATGGGACGATTGTTCGCCACTCGGAGTAGTTTTTTAACTTAGGAAAAACTAGCTTGCAGCTTAGCCCCCAAATGGCAGGATTGCTCTCCACTCGGAGTAGTTTTTTAACTTAGGAGAAACTAGTTCGCGGCTAAGCCCCCGAGTGGGAGGATTTCTCTTCACTCGGCGTAGTTTTGTTACTTAGGCGAAGCTAGTTTGCAGCTAAGCCCCCGAGTGGGAGGATTGCTCTCCGCTCAGAGTAGTTTTTTTACTTCGGCAAAACTGGTTCGCGGCTAAGCCCCTGAGTGGGCGAAACTGGTTCATAGCTAAGCGCACACTGGAGGATTTGAACACATGGTTGTGCGAGAACAATCATTAAGAGACTGCAGGAATCATGTCTTGATAAACAATCCAACAAGTACTCTTATTACATCCTGACAATCCGACTGTGAACTATAAAAACGACGAAGAAGATCTGCATTCCGGGAGCGTGGTTCATCTTTATTCTTCGCAAGGTTTTAGGGGTAGTAGGCCCCATTGTGTAACACCTTGGTGACGACGAAGGGGCCTTCCCACGTGGGGGCGAGCTTGTGGGGACGCTGCTGATCCACTCGGAGAACAAGGTCTTCCTCGTGAATTGCTCGACCACTACGTTTCTTGCATGGAATCGGCGAAGATCTTGCTGATAAACAATAGACCGGATCAGAGCCATCTCTCATTCTTCCTCCAGAAGGTCAACAGCGTCTTGGCGTGCTTGTTATGCCTCAGCCTATAAATAAAGTTCCACTCGGGGTGCATTGTGAAACAGATCACTGTAGCACGGCTTCAGCTCCATACACCATGAAGAAAGGGGTTCGGCCAGTAGATCGGTTAGGAGTTGTCCTCAATCCCCACAGAACAGATGGTAGTTCAGTCACCCAAGCTCCAGCTGCGTGCTCAAGGTTGCGCATGAGTCGAGGCTTCAATCCTTGGAGGATCAGGGCATTTGCTCTTTTAGCTTGACCATTCGACTATGGGTGCGCAACGGATACATAATCTACGCGAGTACCGTGGGAAGTGCAGAATTCTCTGAATTCCTCTAAATCGAAGTTTGAGCTGTTGTCTGTGATAATGCTATGTGGGACTCCATATTGAAACACCAACTCTTTTATGGACTTGATGGTCGTGCATGAATCTAAGTTTTCGATTGGTTTGGCTTCAATCCACTTCGTGAACTTGTCGACTAGAATGAGCAGATGAGTACAGCCACTTATGCCGGTCCTGAGCGGCCCAATCATGTCCAATCCCCACACGGCAAACGACCAGACGAGTGGAATAGTTTTCAAAACAGATGTGGGCTTATGGGACATGTTTGCATAAAATTGGCAACCTTCACACTTCTAAATGATTTCCTTTGCAGCTGTGTTGGACCGTGGCCAGTAGAATCCGGCTTGGTGTGCTTTGGCCACGATAGTCCAAGAGGACGCATGGTAACCATAGGTCCCCGAGTGGGTATCATCTAAAATCATTCGACCCTCTTCTAGAGAGATACATCGTTGAGCCATGCCAGTAACACTCTCTCTGTAGGGCAGCCCGTTAATCACTATGAAATCCTTGGATCTGCGAACAATCTGACATGCTTCAACTTCATCCTCTGGAAGCTCCTGCCTGAGCAGATATGTAATGTATGGTATAGTCTAGTCGGTGGTGATCACCAAGATCTCCATAATCAGATTGACAACTGTTGGTATCTTGATTTCAGTCGGATTTGAAGGACTTATTGCTTGGGGAGGCTCTTCAGTAAAAGGATCTTCTTGCACTGAAGGAGAATGGAGATGCTCAAGAAACACATTGTTGGGGATAGGTTTCCCAGTGGAACCTATTTTTCTAGATCATCGGCTGCTTGATTCGGGGGATGTGGTGAAGCTCCAAACCCTCAAACTTTTTCTCCAACTTCCTTACTGTGTTCCAGTATCCAGTCATGGCAAGGTTTCTGACATCCCACTCCTTCATCACCTCTTGGGGACACCAGGACCACTCCGGCACCAGAACCATTCAACATCTTAGACCCATCGAAGAACATAGTCCAGTGTTTCGAGTGAACTTGAGTCGGTTGTTGCTGTTCAATCCACTCGGCCAAGAAATCTGCGAGCACTTGAGATTTGATCGCTTTCTTCACTTCAAACTTGATATCCAGAGGGAGAAGTTCAATTACCCACTTAGCCACCCGACCAGTTGCATCTCGGATGTTCATGATCTCAGACAATGGAGCGTCACTAAAGACTAAAACCGAGTGGTCATGGAAATAATGTGCAACTTTCTTCGCAGTCAAGTAAATTCCATAAACAAGCTTCTGGTAATGTGGGTACCTTTGCTTGGATGGAGTCGAGACTTCGGAGATATAGTACACTAGACGTTGAACTTTATAGGCTTTGCCTTCTTCTTCTTGCTCCACTGTGAGCACTGTGCTAACAACCTGACTAGTGGTTGTGATGTATAAGAGTAGAGGCTCTTCGCTGTTCGAAGCAGGAAGCACCGACTGGGTGGAGAGAAGGGCTTTGAGCTCCACAAACGCTGCTTCTGCTTCGGGAGTCCACTTGAACATGTCGGACTTTTTCATCAGTCGGTAAAGAGGAAGTGCCTTTTCACCAAGGCAAGAAATGAACCGACTCAATGCAGAGAGACAACCTGTGAGTTTCTGGACATCATGCACACGCACAGGACCCTCATTCAGAGAATTGCACCGACCTTCTCGGGATTTGCACCTATCCCTTGTTCAGAAATGAGAAAACCAAGTAACTTTCCTCCGGGTACTCCAATGTGCACTTGGACGGATTCAACTTAATGTCATACCTTCTCATATAGGCAAAGGTTTCAGCAAGGTCAGTCAATAGGTCGCAACTTTTGCGTGACTTAACCACAATATCATCCATGTAAGCATCCACATTCCGACTGATCTGAGTGAGCAGGCACTTTTAAATCATGCGCATGAATGTGGTGTCATCGTTTTTTGAGACCGAACGGCATGGTGACATAGAAAAAACACCGGAACGGGGTGATGAAGGTTGTGTTTATTTAATCTGGCCCATAAAATCAGATTTGATGGTACCCGGAATACGCATCAAGAAAGGACAAACTCTCACATCATGCAGTCAAGTCGACTATCTGATCAATGCAAGGGAGCGTAAAATGATCTTTTTGGAAGGCCTGATTGTTACTTTTGAAGTCAATGCACATACAAAGTGAATTAACCTTCTTAGGGACCATGACGATATTGGCGAGCCACTCAGAGTGGTATATCTCGTGGATGAACTCAGCTGCCAGGAGCCGTGCCACTTCCTTGCCAATCACCTTCCTCTTCTCTCTGGTGGACCGACGGAGATGCTCTTTGACAGGTTTGGCTTTGGGGTCGACACGCAAACGGTGCTCAACCAGTCCCCTAGGTACACCTGGCATGCCTGATTGTTTCCATGCGAAGATGTCCCAGTTCTCACAGAGGAACTAGATGAGCACGGCTTCCTATTTGCTGTCGAGTGTTGTTGAGATGTGGGTCGGAGCAGCTGTGGGATCTTCTGGGTGAATGTGAACTGGTTTCGTGTCGCCAGCCGACTGAAAAATGCAGACTCAGAAGCGGGCTTCTTGGAACGGAGCAAATCACTCGGGTCAACATTTTTTTGTACTCTTCTAGTTCCACCACTACCATTTGCTCGTCAGCGATCTTAGAACCCTTCTGTAGGCATTCATCTGCTCTCTGCCTATTCCCAGTGACCATGATCACACCTTTGGGCCCGGGCATCTTCAGTTTGAGATATATGTAACATGGACGGGCCATGAAACAAGCATATGTTGGCCTGCCCAGAATAGCATGATAGGCACTGTGAAAATCTACCACTTCAAATGTCAGCTTCTCTTTGTGAAAATTCTTTGAATCACCGAAAACCACATCCAAAGCAATCTGCCCAAGTGATTTTGCCTTCTTTCCTCGGATATCTCCATGGAACTGCATGTTGCTCTCACTGAGTTGAGACATTGGAATACCCTTCCCCTGAAGGGTTTCAGCATACAAAATGTTCAAACCATTGCCACCATCCATAAGAACTTTACACAGCCAAGTGCCTCCAACGACTGGGTCGACCACGAAAGCTTGTCGCCCGGGGGTAGCAACATGAGCTGGATGATCTGACTAGTCGAAGGTGATGGGAGTCTTTGACCACTTGAGGTATGTTGTAGTTGCTGGAGCAACCATACACCTCTCTATTGATGACTTTCAGTCGACTTTTGCTCTCAACGCCAGCAAAAATCATCAGGGTTGCATTGACCTTTGGGTAATCATTTGCTTTTTCTTCATCTTCATCCTTATCGGAGCCTTTCTCACTCTAATGACCCTCACGGAACTGCTGAATAAGGAGTCTGCACTGTCGAGTGGTGTGTTTGGGAAAAATCAAGTTGCCCTCTTCATCTTTCTTCGTGTGAATGGTACACGGTAAATCCAGAACATCTTGTCCCCACTGGTCCTTGATCTTCTTCGGTACCCATAGCCCCTTGGGCTTTCCCTTGACCTTTCCTTGGGTATTCACCACTGCAGCTTCAGTCTGACCTGTGGCTTCAGCCTTGCGTTTCTGCTTCCGACTGGGATTTCCGCCCCAGCATCAGGGTCGACTATCTTCCCTTTGCCATTACAGAGCCAATCTTCCTCTTCGCTCTTTGCATATCGAGTGCCCCGGAGCGACCAAATTTTGGCGTGAATTCTCTGTACCGTACGCCTTCCTTGAAAGCGCACACTGCTTGGTGCTCTGAAACATTCTCCACTTGATGGTGAAGTGTAAGCCAACGCTGGATGTAATCTCTCAAATTTTCATTCGGCTTTTGGACATAATGCTGCAACTCAAACAGTCCAGCGGGACGCTTGCAAGTGCCTTCAAATGTCTTGATGAACACTAGAGCCAAGTCTTCCCAACAGCATATGCTAGCAGGGACCAACGGATTCAACCAGGCCCTAGCTGAGCCTTCAAGCATTAAGGGTAGGTGCTTCATGGCCACTTTGTCATTGCCCCCACCAATCTACACTGCCACTCGGTAATCCTCTAACCACGTGTCTGGCTTTGACTCACCAGTAAACTTGCTCACTCCTGCAGCCAACCTGAGGTTGGGAGGAATCTCAGCGGCACGAATGGCTTTGCTGAAACACTCGGGCCCAGAGACTAATGCTCTGCTCCCACTCAGTTGATCTCTGCCCAAGCCTTCTCTGTTAACTCTTCCTTTGTCAACCAGGCCCTGCACGAGGACTGACCTTGCGTCAAATCCGGGCTCTCAGGGATCGACTAGAACCCTCCACTCATCGCCATATGGGCGCCTGTCATCATACCGCTAGGGCGCGTACGAACCACCCCTCGGAGGGGATGTAGGCACTCGACGACGGTCATGATAGTGGTATCGAGGATCGAACTGTCCGTGTCCTCGACTCAGGTACTAGTCCTTGAAGGAAATATACCCTAGAGGCAATAATAAAGTTGTTATTTTATATTTCCATATTCATGATAAATGTTTATTATTCATGCTACAATTGTATTGATCGGAAACTTAAATACTCCCTCCGTCCCAAAATTCTTGTCTTCAATTTGTCTAGATACGGATGTATCTAATACTAAAGCGTGACTTGATACATCTGTATCTAGAAAAAGCTAAGACAAGAATTTTGGGACGGAGGGAGTACATGTGTGAATACATAGACAAACATTGTGTCCCTAGTGAGCCTCTACTTGACTAGCTCGTTGATCAAAGATGGTTAAGGTTTCCTAACCATGGGCATGAGTTCCATTTGATAACAGGATCACATCATTAGGAGAATATGTGATGGAAAAGACCCATCCGTTCGCTTAGCATATTGATCGTTCAGTTTTATTGCTATTGCTTTCTTCATGTAAAATACATATTCCTTTGACTATGAGATTATGCAACTCCCGGATACCAGAGGAATACCTTATGTGCTATCAAACATCACAACGTAATTAGGTGATTATAAAGATGCTCTACAGGTATCTCCAAAGGTGTTTGTTGAGTTGGCATAGATCCATATTAGGATTTGTCACTCCAAGTATCAGAGAGGTATCTCTGGGCCCTCTCAGTAATACACATCATAAGAAGCCTTGGAGGAAAATTGACTAATGAGTTAGTTGCAGGATGATGTATTATGGAACAAGTAAAGAGACTTTCCGGTAACGAGATTGAACTAGGTATGAAGATACCAATGATCGAATCTCGGGCAAGTAACATACCGATGGACAAAGCGAATTACGTATGTTGTCATAACGGTTCGACTGATAAAGATCTTCGTAGAATATACAGGATCCACTATGGGCATCCAGGTTCCACTATTGGTTATAGACCGGATAGGTGTCTCGGTCATGTCTACATAGTTCTCAAACCCGTAGGGTCCGCACACTTAACGTTCATTGACGATATTGTATTATATGAGTTATGTGATTTGGTGACCGAATGTTGTTCAGAGTCCCATATGAGATCACAAACATGACGATGAGTCTAAAAATGGTTGAGAGGTAAAGATTAATATATAGGACGATAGTATTCGGACATCGAAAGCGTTCTGGAAGGTATCGGGTATTTATCGGAGTACCGGAGGTGTTACCGGACACCCCCGGGGGAATATATGGGCCATATGGGCCATGAGTGGGGAGCACACCAGCCCAGAAGGGGTGCCCCCCCCCCATGGCAGGAGGCTGATTGGGAGAAGGAAAAGAGGGGGTTCGGCCCCCCTTCCTTCTCTCTTCCCCCTTCCCCTTTTCTCTTCGGTGTTTTATGGAAGGGGGCCGCCACTTGGGGAAACCCCAAGTAGGATTCGGATCCTATTTGGGGCGCACCCTAGCTGCCTCCCCTCTCCCTCCCACCTATATATATGTGGGGAAGCCCCAGCGCACGCTAGACATTATCTTAGCCGTGTGCGGCGCCCCCCTCCACAGTTTACGCCTCCGGTCATAACTTTGTAGTGCTTAGGCGAAGCCCTACGAAGATCACTTCACCATCACCGTCACCATGCCGTCGTGCTGACGGAACTCATCTACTACCTCGACATCTTGCCAGATCAAGAAGGCAAGGTGCCTCACCGAGCTGAACGTGTGCAGAACTCGAAGGTGTCGTACGTCGGTACTCGATCGCTGGATCACGAAGAAAGTTTGACTACATCAACCACATTGTGAAACACTTCCGCTTATGGTCTATGAGGGTACGTAGATACACTCTCCCCATCATTTCTATGCATCTCCTAGATAGGTCTTGCGTGAGCGTAGGAAAATTTTGAAAATGGATGCTACATTCCCCAACAGTGGCATCATGAGCCAGGTCTATGTGTAGATGATATGCACGAGTAGAACACAAAGAGTTATGGGCGGTGATCATCATACTGCTTACCACCAATGTCTTATTTTGATTCGATGGTATTGTTGGATGAAGTGGCTCGGACCAACCTTACATGACCACGTTCATGAGACCGGTTCCAACGACAGACATGCAACTAGTTTTGCATAAAGGTGGCTGGCGGGTGTCTGTATCTCCTACTTCGGTTGAATCAAATTTTACTACGGCCGGTCCTTGTTGAAGGTTAAAACAGCAAACTTGATAAATCACCGTTGTGGTTTTGATGCGTAGGTAATAACGGTTCTTGCTAGAAGCTCGTAGCAGTAATGTAAAACTTGCAACAACAAAGTAGAGGACATCTAACTTGTTTTTGCGGGTCATGTTGTGATGTGATATGGTGAAGACATGATGTGATATACGTTATTGTATGAGATAATCATGTTTTGTAAAAGTTAATCGGCAACCGGCAAGAGCCTTATGGTTGTCTCTTTATTGTATGAAAGGAAAACGCCATGTAATTGCTTTACTTTGTCACTATGCATTAACGATAGTTGTAGAAGCAATAGTTGGCGAGACGACCACGACGCAACGATGGAAATCAAGGTGTGGAGCCGGTGAAGATGGAGATCATGACGATGCTTTGGAGATGGATATCAAAAGCACAATATGATGATGGTCATATCATGTCACATATTTTGACTGCATGTGATGTTTATCTTTTATGCATCTTATTTTGCTTAGTGCGATGGTAGCATTATAAGATGATCCCTTAACTAAAAATTCATGGTACAAGTGTTCTCCCTGAGTATGCACCGTTGTGACAGTTTGTCGTGTTGAGACACCACATGATGATCTGGTGTGATAGACTCTATGTTCACATACAACGGGTGCAAGACAGTTTTGCACATGCAGAATACTCGGGTTAAACTTGACGAGCCTAGCATGTACAGACAAGGCCTCGGAAGACTGGAGACCAAAAGGTCGAACGTGAATCATATAGTAGATATGATCAACATAGATATGTTCACCATTGATGACTACCCCATCTTACATGATGATCGGACATGGGTTAGTTTATTTGGATCATGTATCATTTATATGACTTGAGAGATGTCTATCTAAGTGGGAGTTCTTAAGTAATTTGATTAATTGAACTTAATTTATCATGAACTTAGTCCTGGTAGTATTTGCATATCTATGTTGTAGATCAATGGCATGTGCTACCATTCCCCTGAATTTTAATGCATTCCTAGAGAAAGCTAAGTTGAAAGATGATGGTAGCAACTACACAAACTGGGTCCATAACTTGAGGATTATCCTCATTGCTGCATAGAAGAATTATGTCCTTGATGCACTGCTAGGTGAAAGGCCTGATGTAGGAGCAGATGTTGATGTTTTGAACATCTGGCAAGCTCGATCTGATGACTACTTGATAGTTCAGTGTGCCATGCTTTACGTCTTATAATCGGGACTTCAAAGACGTTTTGAACGTCATGGAGCATATGAGATGTTCCAAGAGTTGAAGTTAATATTTCAAGCAAATGCCCAAGTTAAGAGATATGAAGTCTCCAACAAGTTCTATAGCTGCAAGATGGAGGGGAATAGTTCTTTCAGTGAACACATACTCAAAATTTCTAGGAATCATAATCACTTGACTCAGCTGGGAGTTAATCTTCCAGATGATAGTGTTATTGACAGAGTTCTTCAATCACTGCCACCAAGCTACAAAGGCTTCGTGATGAACTATAATATGCAAGGGATGGAGAAGACAATTCTCGAGCTCTTCGCAATGCTAAAAGCTGCAGACGTAGAAATCAAGAAGGAGCATCAAGTGTTGATGGTTAAGAAGACAACTAGTTTCAAGAAAAAGGGCAAGGGAAAGAAAGGGAACTTCAAGAAGAATGGCAAGCAAGTTGCCACTCCCGGGAAGAAGCCCAAAGCTGGACCCAAGCCTGAAACTGAGTGCTTCTATTGCAAAGGGACTGGTCACTGGAAGCGGAACTGCCCCAAGTATTTGGCGGATAAGAAGGATGGCAAAGTGAACAAAGGTATATTTGATATACATGTTATTGATGTGTACCTTACTAATGCTTGTAGTAGCGCCTTGGTATTTGATACTGGTTCGGTTGCTAATATTTGTAACTCGAAACAGGAGCTACGGATTAAATGAGGATTGGCTAACAACAAGGTGACAATGCGCGTCGGGAATGGTCCAAGGTTGATGTGATCACCGTCGGCACGCTACCTCTACATCTACCTTCGGGATTAGTTTTAGACCTGAATAATTGTTATTTGGTGCCAGCGTTGAGCATGAACATTATATTTGGATCTTTTTTAGTGCGAGACCGTTATTCATTTAAATCAGAGAATAATGGTTGTTCTATTTATATGAGTAATATCTTTTATGGTCATGCACCCTTGAAGAGTGGTTTATTCCTGTTGAATCTTGATTGTGGTGATACACATATTCATAATATTGATGCCAAAAGATGCAAAGTTGATAATGATAGTGCAACATATTTGTGGCACTTCCGCTTAGGTCATATTGGTGTAAAGCGCATGAAGAAACTCCATGCAGATGGACTTTTGGGATTACTTGATTATGAATCATTTGATACTTGCGAACCATGCCTCATGGGCAAAATGACTAAAACTCCGTTCTCCGGAACAATGGAGAAAGCCAATGACTTATTCGAAATAATAAATACCAATGTATGCGGTCCGATGAGTGTTGAGGCACACGGCAAGTAACATTATTTTCTAACCTTCACAGATGATTTGAGCAGATATGGGTAATCTACTTAATGAAACACAAGTCTGAAACTTTGAAAAGTTCAAAGAGTTTCAGAGAGAAGTGGAGAATCATCATAACAAGAAAATAAAGTTTCAACGATCTTATCGTGGAGGTGAATATTTGAGTTACGAGTTTGGCCTTCATTAAAACAATGTGGAATAGTTTCACAACTCACGCCACCTAGAACACCACAACATAATGGTGTGTACGAATGTCGTAACTGTACTTTATTAGATATGATGCGATCTATGATGTCTCTTACCGATTTACCACTATTGTTTTTGGGTTATACATTAGAGACAGGTACATTCACGTTAAAAAGGACACTATCTAAATCCGTTGAGACGACCGTATGAACCGTGGTTTGGCAAGAAACCTAAGTTGTCGGTTCTTAAAGGTTGGGGTTGCGACACTTATGTCAAAAGGCTTCAGCCTGATAAGCTTGAACCCAAATCGGAGAAGTGCATCTTCATAGGATACCCTAAGGAAACGATTCGGTACACCTTCTACCACAGATCTAAAGGCAAGATCTTTGTTGCCAAAAATGGAACATTTCTAGAGAAGGAGATTCTCTCAAAAGAAGTGAGTGGGAGGAAAGTAGAACTTGATGAGGTAATCGTACCTTCTCTCAATTTGGAAAGTAGCTCATCACAGAAATCGGTTCCCATGATGCCTACACCAACTAGAGAGGAAGCTAATGATGATGATCCTGAAACTTCAGATCAAGTTACTACCAAGCCTCATAGTCAACCAGAGCATGATCCACACCAGAGTCGTACGGTAATCCTTTTCTAGAAGTCATGTTACTAGACCATGGCGAACCTACGAACTACGAAGAAGCTATGATGATCCCAGATTCTGATAAATGGCTTGAGGCCATGAAATCTGAGATAGCATCCATGTATGAGAACAAAGTGTGGACTTTGGTGGACTTGGTCGATGATCGGCGAGCCATAGAGAATAAATGGATATTCAAGAAGAAGACTGATGTTGATGGTAATGTTACTATGTACAAAACTCGACTTGTCACAAAAGGTTTTCGACAAGTTCAAGGAGTTGACTACGATGAGACTTTCTCACTCGTAGCGATGCTTAAGTCTGTCCGAATCATGTTAGCAATTTCCGCATTTTATGATTATGAAATCTGGCAAATGGACGTCAAAACTGCATTCCTTAATGGTTTTCTTAAAGAAGAGTTGTATATGATGCAACCAGAAGGTTGTGTCGATCCTAAAGGTGCTCAAAGTGTGCAAGCTCCAGCGATCCATCTATGGACTGGTACAAGCATCTCAGAGTTGGAATATACGCTTTGATGAGGTGATCAAAGCATATGGTTTTATACAGACTTTCAGAGAAGCCTGAATTTATAAGAAAGTGAGTGGGAGCTTTGTAGTATTTCTAATATTATATGTGGATGAAATATTGTTGATTGGAAATGATGTAGAATTTCTAGATAGCATAAAAGGATACTTGAATAAAAGTTTTTCAATGAAAGACCTCGGTGAAGCTGCTTATATATTGGGCATCAAGATCAATAGAGATAGATCAAGACACTTAATAGGACTTTCACAAAGCACAAACCTTGACAAAGTTTTGAAGAAGTTCAAAATGGATCAGTCAAAGAAAGGGTTCTTGCCTGTGTTGCAGGGTGTGAAATTGAGTCAGACTCAATGCCCGACCACTGCAAAAGATAGAGAGAAAATGAAAGTCATCCCCTATGCCTCAGCCATAGGTTCTATCATGTATGCTATGTTGTGTACCAGACCTGATGTGTGCCTTACCATAAGTCTGGCAGGGAGGTACCAAAGTAATCTAAGAGTGGATCACTGGACAGCGGTCAAGAACATCCTGAAGTACTTGAAAAGGACCAAGGATATGTTTCTCGTTTATGGAGGTGACAAAGAGCTCTTTGTAAATGGTTACATCGATGCTAGTTTTGACACTGATCTGGATGACTCTAAGTCACAAAGCAGATACGTATTTATTTTGAATGGTGGAGCTATCAGTTGGTGCAGTTCCAAGCAGAGCGTCATGGCGGGATCTATGTGTGAAGCGGAGTACATAGCTGCTTCGGAAGCAACAAATGGAGGAGTCTAGATGAAGGAGTTCATATCCAATCTAGGTGTAATACCTAATGCATCGGGTCCAATGAAAATCTTTTGTGACAATACTGGAGCAATTGCCTTAGCGAAGGAATCCAGATTTCACAAAAGAACCAAACACATAAAGAGACGCTTCAACTTCATCCGTGATCAAGTCAAGGAGGGAAACATATTGATTTGCAAAATACATTCGGATCTGAATGTAGCAGACCCATTGACTAAGCCTCTTCCACGAGCAAAACATGATCAGCACCAAGACTCCATGGGTGTTAGAATCACTATAATGTAATCTAGATTATTGACTCTAGTGCAAGTGGGAGACTAAAGGAAATATGCCCTAGAGGCAATAATAAAGTTGTTACTTTATATTTCCTTATTCATGATAAATGTTTATTATACATGCTAGAATTGTATTGATCGGAAACCTAAATACATCTATGAATACATAGACACACATTGTATCCCTAGTGAGCCTCTACTTGACTAGCTCATTGATCAAACATGGTTAAGGTTTCCTAGCCATGGACATGAGTTGTCATCTGATAACGGGATCACGTCATTAGGAGAAAGATGTGATGTAAAAGATCCATCCGGTAGCTTTGCATATTGATCGTTCAGTTTTATCGCTATTGCTTTCTTCATGTCAAATACATATTCCTTTGACTAGGAGATTATACAACTCCCGGATACCAGAGGAATACCCTGTGTGCTATCTAAAATCACAACATAACTGGGTGATTATAAAGATACTCTACAGGTATCTCCGAAGGTGTTTGTTGAGATGGCATAGATCGAGATTAGGATTTGTCACTCCGAGTATCAGAGAGGTATCTCTGGGCCCTCTCGGTAATACACATCATAAGAAGCCTTGCAAGCAAAGTGACTAATGAGTTAGTTGCAGGATGATGTATTACGGAATGAGTAAAGAGACTTGCCGATAACGATATTGAACTAGGTATGAAGATGCCAATGATTAAATCTCGGGAAAGTAACATACCGATGGACAAAGGGAATTACGTATGTTGTCATAACGGTTTGACCGATAAAGATCTTCGTAGAATATATAGGAGCCAATATGGGCATCTAGGTTCCACTATTGGTTATTGACCGGAGAGGTGTCTCGGTCATGTCTACATAGCTCTCGAACCAGTAGGGTCCGCACGCTTAACGTTCGTTGATGATATAGTATTATATGAGTTATGTGATTTGGTGAACGGATGTTGTTCCCGGATACATGACGAGGAGTCTTGAAATGGTCGAGAGGTAAAGATTGATATATAGGACGATAGTATTCGGACACCGGAAGCTTTCAAAAGGTATCGGGTATTTATTGAAGTACCGGAGGGGTTACCAGACACCCCCGAGGGAATATATGGGCCATATGAACCATGAGTGGGGAGCACACCTGCTCACAAGGGGTGGTGCACCCCCCTATGGCAGGAGGCCTATTGGGAGAACGTAAAGAGGTGGTTCGGGCCCCCTTCCTTCTCTCTTCCCCCTTCCCGTTTTCTCTCCAATGTTTTATGGAAGGGGGCGCCACTTGGGAAACCCCAAGTAGGATTCGGATCCTACTTGAGGCGCACCCTGGCTGCCTCCCCTCTCCCTCCCACCTATATATATGGGGGGCACCCCTAGCACACGCTAGACATTATCTTAGCCGTGTGCGGTGCCCCCCTCCAAAGTCTACGCCTCCGGTCATAACTTTGTAGTGCTTAGGCGAAGCCTTGCGAAGATCACTTCACCATCACAGTCACCATGTTGCCGTGCTGACGAAACTCATCTACTACCTCGACATATTGCTGGATCAAGAAAGCAAGGGACGTCACCGAGCTGAACGTGTGCAGAACTCAAAGGTGCAGTATGTTCGGTACTCGATCAGTGGATCGTGAAGAAAGTTCGACTACATCAACCGCATTGCGAAACGCTTCCGCTTATGGTCTACGAGGGTACGTAGACACACTCGCCCCGTCGTTGCTATGCATGTCCTAGATAGATCTTGCGTGAGTGTAGGAAAATTTTGAAATTGCATGCTATGTTCCCCAACAGTCCTGGTGATAACCACGATCTTCACGCCGCATAGGTGACCTTGGTTTGTGTACTGACTAAACTGTGTCTGCCATGACAGACCTGCTGTGAATCCTATTACGCGGCTGGGAAATAGCCGAGTTTTGTTCCTCGACCGCCTTGAGTAGTGCCCGAATCTGCTGTAAGCCTCTACCAGCCTCGGAACAGGACGGCTGGATTGAATCTGCAATACGTGCAGCTGCTACAACATTCTGATTCAGAGTACGGTATACCTGACATTCATCCTGATGTCCAGTCAGAAACAATTGTCGTTGTCGTCGACTGGAACTTGGAATATGTCTACGGGCGCGGTCGTCGAGTGCTTGCTGAAGATTCTCCAGGCATGCACGCTCAGCCAGAGTGGCAACGCATGCAGCCTCCAAGGCCCGAGCCTCGAGGGTCTCCCAGCCATAGGGGTCTAGAGAGCTTGGTCATTTCTGCACTGCAACTCTTCCCTCTGCTCTGCAGTGAGTGCTTCAGGATAATACTCGTCGTTGTCACGTGACGAACCGCCAATGCCGCCCGCGCCGCGGGGAAATCATGGCGGGCTGCGCTGGGGACCAACCATGAGGACTTCTGCCGCGGGCTCATTGCTTTCACACTCGGAGAGAGTATCCGAATGGCCAGTCAATAGATCAAACAACCCATAGAGAGATTCATCACGCTCGATTGCCGTGATTTGAGGAGTGGCCAACTGACGGGCCACCGCGTGCTTCACCCACCGCTGGAGCCGCGAGGAACTAGATCACTTGCGGCGACGGGTAGCGGGAAGCAAAGATGCCATGGTAGTCAACCGATACTGAGTTGATGGCTGTCGCAGGAGGACACCGCAGGCACCCGCGCAGAACTGCGTCGCCCCGCAAATGGGGACTGCCTCGATGTCGAGGGGGGCTTCTTGAATCCAGGCCAAATCGTCGGCGATGAAAGTGAGCGTGATGTCTGCTAGAACTATGTCGGTATTTCTCCAAAGAGGAAGGGATGATGCAGTATAGCGACGGTAGGTATTTCCCTCAGTGATGAGACCAACATTATTGAACCAGTAGGAGAACCTCCTCACACAACGTAAACAGCACATGCACACAAATAACAAATACTCGAAACCCGACGTGTTAAAGGGGTTGTCAATCCCTTTTGGGTATGGCGCCTCAAGATAGGCAAATAACGTGAGATAAAAGTGGTAGATAGGATAAATAGACCGCGAAATAAATAAACTGCAGCAAGGTATTTTTGTATTTTTGGTTTAATAGATCTGAAAATAAATTCAAAGGAAAATAGATCGCAAAGGAAAATATGATGAAAAGAGACCCGGGGGCTGTAGGTTTCGCTAGTGGCTTCTCTCGAGAAAAATAGCAAACGGTGGGAAAACAATTACTGTTGGGCAATTGATAGAACTTCAAATAATCATGAAGATATCTAGGAAATGATCATTATATAGGCATCACGTCCAAGATTAGTAGACTGACTCCTGCCTGCATCTACTACTATTACTCCACACATCGACCACTATCCAGCATGCATCTAGTGTATTAAGTTCATGGAGAAACGGAGTAATGCAATAAGAATGATGACATGATGTAGACAACATCTATTTATGTAGAAATACACCCCATCTTGTTATCCTTAGTAGCAATGATAGATATGTGTCATTTCCCTTTCTATCACTAGGATCAAGCACCGTAAGATCGAACCCATTACAAAGCACCTCTTCCCATTGCAAGATAAATAGATCAAGTTGGCCAAACAAAACCCAAATATCGGAGAATAAATACGAGGCTATAAGCAATCATGCATATAAGAGATCAAAGAAGACTCAAATAACTTTCATGGATAAAAACATAGATCTGTTCATAAACTCAAAGTTCATCGGATCCCAACAAACACACCGCAAAAGGACTTACGTCATACGGATCTCCAAGATACCATTGTATTGATAATCAAGAGATAGAGATAGAGATAGAGAGAGAGAGAGAGAGAGGAAGCCATCTAGCTACTAACTACGGACCCACAGGTCAACAAAGAACTACTCACGCATCATCGAAGAGGCACCAATGGAAGTGGTGAACCCCTCCGTGATTGTGTCTAGATTGGATCTGGTGGTACTGGACTCTGCGGGGCTGGAATTCATTTTCGTCGACTCCCCTAGGGTTTCTGGAATATTGGGGTATTTATAGAGCAAAGAGGCGGGTTCAGTGGGCACCCGAGGTGGGCACAGCCCACCTGGGCGCGCCCAAGCCTGCAGGCGTGCCCTGGTGGGTTGTGCTCACCTCGGAGCACCCCCTAGGTGCTGCCCTGGCCCACTATATGTCTTCTAGGCCAAAAAATCCTCAAAAAGTTTCACTGCGTTTGGACTCCGCTTGGTATTGATTTCCTGCGATGTAAAGAACATGCAGAAAACAGCAACTGGAACTAGGCACTATGTAAATAGGTTAGTACCAAGAAATGATATAAAATGACTATAAAATGTTTGTAAAACAGCCAGGAATGATAATATAACAGCATAAAACATCCAAGACGGATCTCACGACCCAAGGACAATCCACTGCCGGAAACCATGTTGACGAAGATCGAAGATTGCAACCTCACCGAAAGTCGCTTATATGCCTGCCCCACGGTGGTCGCCAACTGTCGTGGGAACAGATCTGATAGTAGAGATCGGGGATACGTCGAAGAGGGCAGAGTCCTAGCTACGACGAGGTTGTACACTCGGTTTTACGAGTTCAGGCCCCTCTCGGAGGAGGTAATAGCCCTACGTCTCGGTGCCTCGGAGGCTTGTTTATTGGAGTGTGGAGTTACAGGGGGTGCGAAAACTTATGCCTGAGGGGAGGGCTGGCTTATATAGAGTGCACCGACCCTTTTCTTCCTCAGTTACACAAGGGTCCAATGAGAGAATAATGACATGAACTTACTGGTAACGCCCGCATTTAATGAACTTTAAGGCTATAGAGTGAATGTATGACCGTTGCCATTCAAGGGTGACCTAGGTCTTCTGTCCTTCGAGTGAATCTTGGTGTTCCAAGTGAACAGCGATGGTCAAGTGGAATTGGGGTATCTGAGTGGAAATATCGTCGAGTGGATTGTGTCCTATGATGATTCCAGTCGGTATCTTCTTTCAGTCCTTGTAGGCCTTGCCTCCTGTGTGATGTCCTTGGGTAGGGCATATAGGTCAGGCCTAAGACCCTACCCTAGGTACATGTCCTCATCAAGCAGTTGTCTTTGCGGGCAGCCGGCTGCTCGGCCTTATGCTTGATGTTCTGTTGGCTGTTCTGCTGGGGCTGCTCTCGCCAGCCGGCTTGGAAGGCGGCTGAGGGAGTCCTGGATTAGGGGGTGTCCGGATAGCCGGACTACCATCATCAGCCGAACTATCATCGGCCGGACTATCATCATCGACCGGACTCCAAGACTATGAAGATACAAGATTGAAGACTTCGTCCCGTGTCCGGATGGGACTTTCCTTGGCGTGGAAGGCAAGCTTGGCGATACGGATACATAGATCTCCTACCATTGTAACCGACTCTATGTAACCCTAGCCCTCTCCGCTGTCTATATAAACCGGATGGCTCTAGTCCGTAGGACACAACAACAACCATTACAATCATACCATAGGCTAGCTTCTAGGGTTTAGCCTCCTTGATCTCGTGGTAGATCCACTCTTGTAAACATCCACAATATCAATATCAATCAAGCAGGACGTAGGGTTTTACCTCCATCAAGAGGGCCCGAACCTGGGTAAAACATCGTGTCCCTTGTCTCCTGTTACCATCCGCCTAGACGCACAGTTCGGGACCCCCTACCCGAGATCCGCCGGTTTTGACACCGACATTGGTGCTTTCATTGAGAGTTCCTCTGTGTCGTCACCGATAGGCTTGATGGCCTCTTCAATCGACAACGACGCAGTCCTGGGTGAGACTTTTCTCCCCGGACAGATCTTCGTATTCGGCGGCTTCGCACTGCGGGCCAACTCACTTGGCCATCTGGAGCAGATCGAAAGCTACGCCCCTGGCCGTCAGGTCAGGTTTGGAAGCCTAAACTTCACGGCCGATATCCGCGGGGACTTGATCTTCGATGGATCTGAGCCACAGCCGAGCGTGCCGCGCTGTCACGATGGGCACGACCTAACTCTGCCGCCGGACAGCACCTTGGAGGCCGCACACGAATCCGCTCCGACCCATAGTCCGGAGCCGATCGCTCAGATCGAGGACGGATGGCTGGACACCGCCTCGGGAGCTGCAACTTCTACGGCGATGGAGCCGAACACTTACCTTGTCCCGCATAAAGCTCATGACTCCGAGGTGCCGGACTCTCTGCCGGACTCCGAACCTCCTGCGCCCCTGCCAGTCGAATCCGACTGGGCGCCGATCATGGAATTCACCGCTGCGGACATCTTTCAGCACTCACCCTTCGGCGATATCTTAAATTCGCTGAAGCATCTCTCGCTATCCGGAGAGCCCTGGCCGAACTACGGCCAGGATGGTTGGGACGCGGACGACGAAGAAATTCAGAGCCCACCCACCACCCACTTCGTAGCCACCGTCGACGATCTAACCGACGTACTCGACTACGACTCCGAAGACATCGACGGTATGGACGACGATGCCGGAGACTATCAAGAACCAGTGCCTACAGGACACTGGAAGACCACCTCGTCATACGACATATACATGGTGGACACCCCAAAAGATGGGGACGGCGAAGAAGCAACGGAGGCCGATTCCTTAAAGAAACAGCCCAAGCGCCGACGTCAGCGGCGCCGCTCTAAATCCCGCCACAGCAAGAATGGAGATTCCGGCACAGGAGATAATAACACCCCAGAAAGTGCCGAAGACAACCCCCTCCAGCACGATCCAGCGCAGGAGGAGGCAGAAGCAAGCCCTCACGAGAGGGCGGCAGACGAAGAGGTCGAGGATGATAATTACTTACCTCCCTCCGGAGACGAGGCAAGCCTCGACGACGACGAATTCGTCGTGCCTGAGGATCCCGTCGAACAAGAGCGTTTCAGACGCAGGCTAATGGCCACGGCAAACAGCCTAAAGAAAAAGCAGCAACAGCTTCAAGCTGATCAAGACCTACTGGCCGACAGATGGACCGAGGTCCTCGCGGCCGAAGAGTATGAACTCGAACGCCCCTCCAAAAGTTACCCAAAACGCAAGTTGCTCCCCCGACTAGAGGAGGAAGCGTACAAACCTGCATCACCAGCGCACAATACGGCAGACCGACCACCTCGTGGCCGCGACAGAGAGGCGTGCAAGCCCTCCACCAAAACCGTACCCCGGCATCGCTCAAAAAGCATGAAGCCACGGGGGAACGCGCCGGACTTGCGGGATATATTGGAGGACAAGGCAAGACAATCCAGATCTATCTATGGATCACGTGGGCGCCCCAAGACCCACGACGAATACCGTCGCGCCGGATACAACTACTCCGGCCGGGCCGAACACAGCAGACAACGCTCTCTCGAGCTACGTCGCGATATTGCTCAATACAGAGGCGCCGCACACCCACTATGCTTCACTGACGAAGTAATGGATCATCAAATCCCTGAAGGGTTTAAACCCGTTAATATCGAATCCTACGATGGCACAACAGACCCCGCGGTTTGGATTGAGGATTATCTCCTCCATATACATATGGCCCGCGGCGACGATCTTCACGCCATCAAATATCTCCCGCTCAAGCTTAAAGGACCAGCTCGGCATTGGCTTAACAGCCTGCCCGCAGAGTCAATTGGATGCTGGGAAGACCTGGAAGCCGCATTCCTCGACAACTTCCAGGGCACGTATGTGCGACCACCGGACGCAGATGACCTAAGCCACATAATCCAGCAGCCAGACGAATCGGCCAGGCAATTCTGGACACGGTTCTTAACAAAGAAAAATCAAATCATCGACTGTCCGGATGCAGAGGCCCTCGCTGCCTTCAAACATAACATCCGCGACGAGTGGCTGGCCCGGCACCTAGGACAGGAGAAGCCGAAATCCATGGCAGCCCTCACATCACTCATGACCCGCTTCTGTGCGGGAGAGGATAGCTGGCTAGCTCGCAGCAACAACCTCAGCAAAAACGCTGGCAGTCCGGATACCAAGGACCGCAATGGCAGGTTGCGTCGAAACAAAAACAAACGCCGCATTAACGGCGACAGCAATGAGGATACGGCAGTCAACGCCGGATTCCGAGGCTCCAAGCCCGGTCAACGGAAGAAGCCATTCAAAAGAACCACTCCGGGCCCGTCCAATTTGGACCGAATACTCGACCGCTCCTGTCAAATACATGGAACCCCCGAAAAGCCAGCTAACCACACCAACAGAGATTGTTGGGTATTCAAGCAGGCAGGCAAATTAATCGCCGAAAACAATGACAAGGGGCTACACAGCGATGACGAGGAAGAGACCCGGCCGCCGAACAACAGAGGACAAAAGGGATTCCCCCCTCAAGTTCGGACGGTAAACATGATATACGCAACGCATATTCCCAAGAGGGAGCGGAAGCGTGCACTAAGGGACGTATACGCGATGGAGCCAGTCGCCCCAAAATTCAACCCATGGTCCTCTTGCCCGATCACTTTCGATCGAAGAGACCATCCGACCAGTATCCGCCATGGCGGATTCGCCGCATTGGTTTTAGACCCAATCGTCGATGGATTTCACCTCACGAGAGTCCTGATGGACGGCGGCAGTAGCCTGAACCTGCTTTATCAGGATACAGTGCGCAAGATGGGCATAGACCCTTCAAGGATTAAACCTACAAAGACAACCTTCAAAGGCGTCATACCAGGTGTCGAGGCCAGTTGTACAGGCTCAGTTACACTGGAAGTGGTCTTCGGATCCCCGGATAATTTCCGAAGCGAGGAGTTAATCTTCGACATAGTCCCATTCCGCAGTGGCTATCACGCTCTGCTCGGACGAACCGCGTTCGCAAAATTCAACGCGGTGCCGCATTATGCATACCTTAAGCTCAAGATGCCAGGCCCTCGTGGAGTCATCACGGTCAATGGAAACACGGAACGCTCCCTCCGAACGGAGGAACATACAGCGGCTCTCGCGGCAGAAGTACAGAGCAGCCTTTTAAGGCAATTTTCGAGTCCGGCCGTTAAACGACCGGACACGGCCAAACGCGCCCGGAGCAACATCAACCAAGACCACCTGGCACGTTCCGAGCACGCGTAGCAATGCGGCCTCAACCCCAGCCCTCGCACAATTGTAAGACAAACTCTCCGCGTACATAATTACGCCCTGGAGATACCATGGGCATAGGGGGAGAGGCACAACCACAACAGACCCAGAGTGCGGTTCGACCACACCAGGGGCTCCCAAGTGTGTCGCTCTTTTTATCTTTTATTTCTCTCTTTTTTATACAGAACTCTGTCCGGCGGCGAACCTGCCGAACTCATGATGCAACAGCCAGGGAGGGACAAAGGCTGCGACGAACACTCAGGTGGTCTCCATTACGAGCATTAAATTTGTTAAATACACCATTCCGCGGCCTACCCCTGGAGGGAGACGCCTTTAATTCGTCCAATCCCTTGCTTTCCGCACTATTTGTATCATTCCGCACTCATAGCAGATCTTCTCGAATAAAATGCAGCACTTTTTGCCCATAATTGCATTACCTTATATATATATGTTCATTTACGACATGTTGCATCCGTACATTTTGGTACGGCCAAATACACCAGGGGCTTATGTTCCCCGCATTATGGTGTGATAAAGTCCGAACACTTTCACAAGTGCGGCACCCCGAACTTATAGCATTATATGAATCGGCTCCGAATCATGTCTTGGGTCAATAGTTGGGTTTGCCCGGCTCCCATGTTTGGCACCTTACGTTCCATTCTATCGGCTAAGGTAGCACTGGGAGAACCACTGCGATTGCGCCCCGGTTGAGCCGGGTTAACGCCTCAGTGGAGAAAGCTAAAACTGACTGTCATGATAAGGCGAGAGACTGGTCGCTGTTCGAGAGGTCCTTTCGGGTCCTTAAAGACCTACGCCGCTTCGAGCGAAGTTCCGGATAATGTCCGACGAAGGCGTGGATAGCGCCCCTGAATTCGGTCTTCCGAATACTAGGGGCTTCGCCGAAATTTAAAATTATAGAATTCTATGGCTAAGTGAGAGTGTTCAAGCACTATAAGTCCGGTTGCCTTGTTCGTTGTGTTGAGCGCCTCCCTAGATGGACCCAAAAATGGGAACAAGAGTGCTCAAGTTTATCCCGAACACCCCAGCACTCGTGGCATGGGGGCTGAAGCCAACGACTTGCCATCTCTCAGATTTAATAAACGGCCGCACAGAAGGTAATATTTTAAATTAACAAGCGTTGCTTAGCGCATATGAACAAAGTTTTCAGCGCACAGGATAACACATTGCGAATTTACTCAATAATTACATCCCTGGGGCACTCATCCGCAATTTTGCGGGCACCCTTCAGGACAGTCTTATAGTACATCTCGGGCGTACGATATTCCTTGCCCGCTGGTGGCGCGTCAGTGATTAGCTTCTTCGCATCCAGCTTGCCCCAATGCACCTTTGCGCGGGCAAGGGCCCGACGAGCACCTTCAATACAGGCGGAGCGCTTGATAACCTCCACCCAGGGGCACGCATCCACCAACCATCGCACGAGACCGAAGTAGCTCCCAGGCATGGCCTCTCCAGGCCATAGCCGGACTATGAGGCCCTTCATGGCCTGCTCGGCCACCTTGTGGAGCTCGACCAGCTGCTTCAGCTGGTCGCTAGGGGGCACCGGATGGCCGGCCTCAACATACTAAGACCAGAAGACCTTCTCCGTTGAGCTCCCCTCCTCGGCTCGGTAGAATGTGGCGGCATCAGACACGCTGCGAGGCAGATCTACAAACGCCCCTGGAGAGCTCCGAATTCGGGTAAGTAACACGTAATTTACATTCACATGCTTGCTTTGCATGAAAAATGCCTTACCCGCCGCTATCTTCCTCACCAACTCAATCTCCTGAAGGGACTTATGGGCATCGGCCTTGGCAGTCTTGGCACTTTCGAGAGCCGAGGCAAGCTCGGACTCTCGAGTCTTTGAGTCACGCTCCAAACTCTCATGCTTTTCCATGAGAGCCTGGAGCTCTTGCTGAACCACCGCCACCCGCGCCTCCCGCTTTTCTCGCTCTGCCCGTTCCACGGCCGCATTGCATTCAGCCGCAGACACGGCCTCCTTCAGGGTCGCCACCTTGTTCGTGGCCCCTGCAGTACCCATGTTATCCTTGTTATTTTTTGTTGCAACCTAAATCCTTTTCTGTAAGGTACAAGTTCAAAGTGGTGTTACTCACCTTCTTTGTCCTGGAGCTGCTTCTTGGCGCGGTCGAGCTCTTGCTCGGACCACTCGAGCTCCTGCTTCAAAGCACCGACCTCCGCAGTCAGTGCGGCAGAGGTCAGCAGCGCAGCCTGCAACCCATATTGACATAATTTTTTAGCAACCCTGTGTATATCTTCTTTTTTTTCAGATCCTCAGTCCGGCTTTTTTTCGAACACCGAACCGAGCATCAGGGGCTACTGTCTATGCGGTATTACATTGCATATTTTTTAACTTCTTACCTCAAAGCCTGATAGAAGGCTACTGCAGGCTTCGGTCAGCCCGCTCTTGGCAAGTTGTACCTTCTGAATCACCGCACTCATAATAGTGCGGTGTTCTTCCTTGATGGAAGCGCTCTGCAGCGCCTCCAACAAATTGTCCGGCGCCTCCGGTTGGATGGAAGCCGCCGGTGTCACGGTCTTGCCCTTCGTGCGAAGGGGCCGCCGGCCGGACTCCGGAACCATTGCGGGTTCCGATATGGAGTCCGGCGCAAAGTCCGGGAGGACGCCTTGTGGCGCCTCCTGAGCCTCCCCCTTATGGGTCCCTTCTTGGGATCCCACCTCGGCGTCCTCGGTGTCGCGAGGGGTGGAGGCGGTCGGGATGGAGTCTACATCCGACGGAGCCAACGACCCACTCGATGAAGCGGGGAGATCATCATTGGCCGGACTACAGGCAGCATGCGGCATCAGAATGACACTATGTGACGCAGAAAAAGAAATTATAAATCATTCAGGAATCCAGATACTTACGATCTCGCCGGAGGCCTGGCCCTTGATGTTGGCGGAGCTGTCCGGGGGAATAGTCCTTCCCCTCTTGGATCCTTCGGCCTCCCCTGTTGGGGAAGCCTTCCTCTTCCTCTCTCCCTCCTCTGGGAGAGAGTCCTCTTTCTCCTCCTCGTTTTCGGGGGAGGAGTCCGCCCCGGAGTCGTCGGACACCTGAAAACGGGAACTCTTTCGAGCACCTGTGGCCTCCTTCTTGGCCTTCTTCTCCGGCACCACGTACAGTGCCGGAACCAGCAGCCTCGTTAGATGGGCGTCTACTGGGTTTTCTGGCATAGGAGCCGGGCAGATAATCTGCTCCGCCTTCCTCATCCAGTCCTATCAAAGGAAAAGGGGGAATTAAAACCCGCATAGAGTCAAACTATGAAAAGCAAGTGTCCCGTAAAGTGGTAGAATCACTTACCTCGTCGGCTTGGCGCTGCGAGCGAAATCCGCGATCTTCAGCCGCGGATGCGGGGCCTTCGGCGCCCTTGAACAGCACCCTCCAGGCACCTTCGTACGTCGTGTCGAAGAGCCCGCTTAGCGCCTGGTGCTGTTCCGAATTAAACTCCCACAGATTGAATGCCCGCTCTTGGCATGGGAGAATCCAGCGGACGAGCATGACTTGGACCACGTTAACCAGCCTGAGCTTCTTCACCAGCTTCTGGATATAGGCTTGGAGTCCCGTCAGCTCCTCCGAACTACCCCACAGCAAGCCCTTCTCTTTCCAGGAGGTGAGCTGCGTGGGGATACTATATCTGAACTCGGGGGCCGCCGCCCACGTAGGGTCGCGCGGCTCGGTGATATAGAACCACCCCGATTGCCACCCCTTGACGGATTCCACGAAGGCCCCTTCGAACCAAAGGACGTTGGGCATCTTGCCCAACATGGTGCCTCCGCACTCCGCTTGAGTGCCCTTCACTACCTTCGGCTTGACATTGAAGGTCTTGAGCCACAAGCCGAAGTGGGGCCGGATGCAGAGGAAGGCCTCGCACACGACGATAAACGCCAAGATGTTGAGGATGAAGTTCGGCGCCAGATCATGGAAATCTAGGCCGTAGTAGAACATGAGCCCGCGGACAAAGGGGTGAAGTGGAAAGCCCAGTCCGCGGAGGAAGTGGGGAAGAAAAATGACCCTCTCATGGGGCCTGGGGGTGGGGATGAGCTGCCCCTCGTCGGGCAGCCGGTGCGCGATGTCGCCGGACAGGTAGCCGGCGCTGCGCAGTCTTTCGATATGCTCCTCCGTAACGGAGGAGGTCATCCACTTGCCTCCAGCTCCAGACATGACTGGGGAAGGTTGAGACGAGATGTGCGGGCTTGGGCGCTGGAGCTCGAGTGCGCGAAGATGGATAAGCAAAGGAGGAAGAAGGCATAGGTGAAAAGGTGAATCCTTATCCCTTATATGGGCGGGCGAAGTCTACGCGTCCCCCACCGGCCTGGTAAAACTCGCTTATCCCCCAAGCGTCACCATCAATGGCGCGGTTGGGTTACCCACGTCCGTATTGATGAGAATCCCGGATTAAGGGGGAACACGATCTCTGCTTCGACAAGACGTGCCAAGGAAACCGCTTCGCTAAATGCGCTGAGGTGGTAGAGTAAAAAACGATTCAAGTAATGGCTTGGTAGTGGCATGACGTCATGCCGCAAAAAAGTCAGCAGATTGAACTTGTGTACATATTATTCTCTCTAGGGTGGAATGTGGAATATATTTTTGCAGAGCCGGACACTATCCTGGTGTTCACAATCTTCTATCATTCGGAGGAGGAACCCGCCTAGCAATGCCAAGCAATATACGCGCCGGACTTATCGTCATTGAAGCCTGGTTCAGGGGCTACTGAGGGAGTCCTGGATTAGGGGGTGTCCGGATAGCCGGACTACCATCATCAGCCGAACTATCATCGGCCGGACTATCATCATCGACCGGACTCCAAGACTATGAAGATACAAGATTGAAGACTTCGTCCCGTGTCCGGATGGGACTTTCCTTGGCATGGAAGGCAAGCTTGGCAATACGGATACGTAGATCTCCTACCATTGTAACCGACTCTATGTAACCCTATCCCTCTCCGGTGTCTATATAAACCGGATGGCTCTAGTCCGTATGACACAACAACAACCATTACAATCATACCATAGGCTAGCTTCTAGGGTTTAGCCTCCTTGATCTCGTGGTATATCCACTCTTGTAAACATCCACAATATCAATATCAATCAAGCAGGACGTAGGGTTTTACCTCCATCAAGAGGGCCCGAACCTGGGTAAAACATCATGTCCCTTGTCTCCTGTTACCATCCGCCTAGACGCACAGTCCGGGACCCCCTACCCGAGATCCGCCGGTTTTGACACCGACAGCGGCATTGGCAACGCCTTGCCGACGTTGTCCAACACGACTTGGATCTTCATGGCAGAGTCGGCCGCGGTGTATGTCGGTGTCAAAACCGGCGGATCTCGAGTAGGGGGTCCCGAACTGTGCATCTAAGGTTGATGGTAACAGGAGGTGGGGGACACGATGTTTACCAAGGTTTGGGCCCTCTCTATGGAGGTAATACCCTACTTCCTGCTTGATTGATCTTGATGAATATAAGTGAGGGAGTCTCGGATTAGGGGGTGTCCGGATAGCCGGACTATAACCTTTGGCCGGACTCCTAGACTATGAAGATACAAGATTGAAGACTTTGTCTCGTGTCCGGATGGGACTTTCCTTGGCGTGGAAGGCAAGCTTGGCGATACGGATATATAGATCTCCTCCCATTGTAACCGACTCTGTGTAACCCTAGCCCTCTCCAATGTCTATATAAACCAGAGAGTTTTAGTCCGTAGGACGAATAACAATCATACCATAGGCTAGCTTCTAGGGTTTAGCCTCTCTGATCTCGTGGTAGATCTAATCTTGTACTACCCATATCATCAATATTAATCAAGCAGGAGTAGGGTTTTACCTCCATCGAGAGGGCCCGAACCTGGGTAAAAACATCGTGTCCCTTGTCTCCTGTTACCATCCGCCTAGACGCACAGTTCGGGACCCCCTACCCAAGACCCACCGGTTTTGACACCGACATTGGTGCCTTCATTGAGAGTTCCTCTGTGTCGTCATCTTTAGGCCCGATGGCTCCTCCGATCATCAACAATGATGTGATCCAGGGTGAGACTTTTCTCCCTGGACAGATCTTCGTATTCGGCAGCTTTGCACTATGGGCCAATTCGCTTGGCCATCTGGAGCAGATCGAAAGCTACGCCCCTGGCCATTAGGCCAGATTTGGAAGATTTGAACTACACGGCTGACATCCGCGGAGACTTGATCTTCGATGGGTTCGAGCCACAGCCGAGCGCGCCACACTGTCACGATGGGCATGATCTAGATCTGTCGCCGAACAGTCCCCAGGAGGCTGCCCCAGTGTTCGCTCTGACCCTTAGCTCAGAGCCGACTACGCCAATCAAGGACGGGTGGCTGGACACCGCCTCGGGGGCTGCAATATCTACGGCGATCGAGCCGAACACCAGACTTGCCCTTTGCGAAGCTCGTGACTCCAAGGTGCCGGACTCCTTTCCGGACTCAGAACCTTCCGCGCCCCTTCTGATCGAACCCGGTTGGGCGCCGGTCATGGAGTTCGCCGCTGCGGACATCTCTCAACACCCGCCCTTCGGCGACATTTTGAATTCACTAAAGTCTCTCTCTTTATCAGGAGAGCCCTGGCCGGACTATGGTCAGCAAGGATGGGGTGCGGATGACAAAGAAATTCAAAGCCTACCCACCACCCACTTCGTAGCCACTGTCGATGATTTAACCGACATGCTCAACTTCGACTCCGAAGACATCGACGGTATGGACGACGATGTAGGAGACGAACAGGAACCAGCGCCTATAGGGCACTGGACAACCACCTCATCTAACGATGTATACATGGTGGACACACCTAAAAGAAACGACGACGAGGAACAAAGGGACGCAACGAGGGATCGTTCCCTCGAAAAGCAGTCAAAGCGGCGGCGTAAGCGCCGCTCCATACCCCACCTCGACAGAGACAGCAGCCATACAGACCCAGCCACAGAGCAGGGCGAACCGGCGGACGACGGACATGCCATCGAGCAACCGTCCGAACAGGGCAACTTGGGTAAACGAACCAAACAACCCGTCCCCGGCGAAGATAATATTCCGGACGACCTCACGCCGGACAAGTTGCTGGAGCAGAAGAATCCCCACAAAAGGCTCGTCGCCACTGCGCGTAGCCTGAAAAAGCAGAAGCGGAAGCTCAAAACAGGGGAAGATGCACTAAGAATTAGATGGGGCAAAGTACTCAACACCGCAGACAAATACGGCGACAGTCGCCACACAAAGAGCTATCCGAAGCGAAAATTACTGCCGGAATTTGATAAGGAGGCCTTAGAGACCCCGCAATCCAAAAATAAGGAAGCCACCCGGTCGGATAAACAACCCCATGGCCAACATAGAGTGGCAAATGGAGCCGCACACAAGCCGGCATGCAATCCGCACAAGGATTCGCATCAAAAAGACGGCCCAGCCAGATCTATCTACGGGCCAAGAAAGCAAGCTCTAGTAAGCAATGCAACACAACAAGTATCCGAACACCACGGCACACCCAAATATAGGGGTGCCGCACATCCCCTATGTTTCACTGATGAGGTGCTGGACCATGAATTTCCAGTGGGATTCAAGCCCGTAAACATAGAGGCATACGACGGAACAACAGACCCTGGAGTCTGGATTGAGGATTATATCCTCCACATACACATGGCTAGAGGAGATGACCTCCACGCCATAAAATACTTACCCCTCAAGCCCAAATGGCCAGCCCGGCATTGGCTTAAAAGCCTTCCTGAAAACACCATCGGAAGTTGGGAAAAGCGCGAGGATGCTTTCCGGGCAAATTTTCAAGGGACCTATGTCCAACCTCCGGATGCAGACGATCTAAGTCATATAACTCAACAACCCGGAGAGTCAGCCCGGAAACTCTGGAACTGATTTCTTACTAAAAAGAACCAGATAGTCGACTGTCCAGACGTTGAAGCCTTAGCAGCTTCCAAACACAGCGTTCGAGATGAATGGCTCGCCAGACACCTCGGTGAAGAAAAGCCAAGAACAATGGCCGCATTAACAAGCCTCATGACCCGCTTTTGCACAGGAGAGGATAGCTGGTTGGCAAGAAGCAGTACCTGTGACCCAAGTACATCCGAAGTTAGGAATGGAAGCGGGAAACCGCGACGTAGCAAGGACCAGCGCCGGACCAAGGGAAACAGCCTGAAGAGCACGGCAGGCAACGCCGGATTCAAAAGCTCTCGGCAGAATCATAAAAAGCTGCCCCTAAAGGATAACAGGGACGAGCTATCTAACCTAAACAAAATCTTGGACAAAATATGCCAAATCCACAGTACTCCCGGGAAGCCTGCAAACCATACCCATAGAGATTGTTGGGTCTTCAAGCAATCCGGCAAACTCAATGCCGAACACAAGGGGCTCGACATACCAAGCGAGGACGATGACGAACCCCACAAGCAGAGCACCGGAGAACAAAAGAAGTTCCCACAAGAAGTCAAAATAGTAAATTCACTTCACGTGACAAAAGGGAAAAACAGAGTAGCGCCTATAGAGATACGCGCCATACGGCCTGTCCCAGAGGAGTCCTACCACTGGTTGTTACAACCAATCACCTTCGACCATCAGGATTACTCTAGAAGTATCCGGAACGCAGGCTGGACTGCCCTGGTATTAGATCCGATAATTGATGGACTCCACTTTTCACAAGTCCTAATGGACGGCGGCAGTGGTCTAAACCTGCTATATGAGGACACAATCCGCAAAATGGGGATAAACCCAACAAAAATTCGCCATGGCAACACTTCCTTTCAAGGGGTAGCGCCAGGCCCAGATACCCATTGTACGGGTTCTCTCCTGTTAGAAGTTATGTTCGGCTCCCCCGACAACTTCCACCGTGAAAAGCTAACCTTCCACATCACCCCATTTACAAGTAGCTATCAAGCACTACTGGGACGCGAAGCTTTCACCCGCTTTAACGCAATACCGCATTATGCATCCCTTACGCTTAAAATGCCCGGTCCGCGAGGCATCATGTCATTAAAGGGAAATATCGAGTGTTCCTCGAGTGCGGAAGATGGTGCGGCTGCCTTGACGGCCACACACTAAACCGGCTTCACTAATCAAAGCACCTAAACAGGTCGTTCAGACCGCGGACATGGCTAGACGAGTCCGGCGTAAACATACAAGGGCTTACTAGCCGCATACCCCCGTACAAGGGGCTCCGCACATGTACAACAAGAGACAATAAAGCTCAATTTTACCCACTTTCTGAATTGTACTTTGTTTATTTAATATAATATGGATTTTCGCACGATCTTTTTCAACTAAGTTCCTCCCTTTTACAGATGAACACCGTGCTACACCCGTCTAGGATACGGCACAACGGAGACACAGGCGCAGACGTGCAGTAGGGACCCGTTCCAAGGATTCTTTTCAGATTAAGACCCTGCGTAAACCTATTTCATTGTCTCTTGTTGATACACATCCCACGGGTTCTTGTTATAACCGAGGAGGAGGCTGGCATCTTGGCATGTGGCCACATCAGAATTTTGCGCGTGCCTGGACACCAGGGGCTTCTTACCAAGGGCGTTGTTCAGCCCATTTTCATAAAGACCGAATACCTTAGGGAGTGTTCGGCGTCACGAGTTTGGCCTTATATGCATCAGCTCCGAATCATGTCTTTGGACAAATGTTGGGTTTGCCCGGCTCCTGTGTTTTGCTGCCTTACGTTCCGCTCTATCGGCTAAGGCGGCACCAGGAGAACTACTATGATTGTGCCCCGGTTTGGCCAGGCGAGCACCTCAGTAGAGAAAGCCAAAAACTGACTGTCATGATATAGCGTGAGACTGGTCAACCACTCGATGACCCGCCAGAATCTTTAGGATTCCTCCACATTAACGAAGGGCCGTTTCCCGGCCAGGCACACACGCGCCCCAAATTCGGGTGAGCGCGGTGCCCCTAGGGGCTATATACTAGCCCCACTATCAAACTCCTATGGCTAAGTGAAAGTGATAAAGCATTATAGTCCGGTTGCCTAGTTCATTGCGCTATCACCTCCTTAATAGGACCAAGACCTTGGATCAAGTGTGAAAATGCGCCTTCTGTGAACACCCCCGCATTATATGCGTGGGGGCTGAAGCCGAAGACTGCCATCTTTCAGGTTATATACACATATACATTAATGGCTGCACAGGAGGTATTCTAATTCTTGAAGGCACAAGTATAAAAAGCTTTTATATTCCATCGAAACATTGTTTTACAATAATACATGTTATTCGAACATAACATCCTTCGAGCACTGCGTCTCTATTAAATGAGCGCCCTGCAGAACTTCCTGAAAATAATGCTCGGCAGGTACTCGGCTCTTGTCCGAATCTTTGGATGCAACAGCAATGGCCTTCATCTCCGCCCAGTATGTCTTGACACGGGCAAGAGCCATCTACGCACCCTCTATGCACGCTGACCTCTTCATTGCATCAATATGCGGCACCGCACCGAGGAACTGCTGCACCAAGCTAAAATAACTCTTCGGCTCGGGCATTTTCAGCCACAGATGACTCACGACATACTTCATGGCGATTCCAGATAACCTATTCAGCTCCGCCCATGCGGCCAAACGATCGGTTAATGGAAGTGGGCGCTCTGGATTGTGGAACTGTGACCAAAAAAGCTTGTCCACCTCGTGGTCCTTTTGATCGCGGAAGTGTTCGGCCGCGTCCGCGACATTCGCTGCCAAGTCTAGATAAGTGTTCGCCGCACTCCACTGCCGGTCCAACGGAGCATATTTAGGATCCCCGAACTTCATCCGCAGCATAAAGGGCTTTCCAGCCATGATATCTCCGGCCTGACGTAGCTCCTCCTTCATAGCTCTCATCACAGAGCGAGTATCCTTGGCCTCGGTAGTGACCTTCTCTAGGTCCTTCTGTGCCACCCGATCTTCTTTTTCAAGAAGCTTGCAGCGGTCGGCAGCATTCTTCAACTTTACGGCCATCTCGGCCATTTCCTTCTTGCTTTGGCAGTGAGCAGCCCGTTCGGCTTTCAGCTCTTCAACCGCCTTTAACGCAGCCGCATCGCTTTTCCTGGCCTGCTCCTTGGCTCGGGCAAGTTCTGCCCGAAGGTTCTCCATGGCAGCGGCACCATCTGCATCAAGCACACATGTTGTAAGGTACGGGCATCAAGCTCCTCTCACCAGGTGTCTCCGGAGAAATTATATACCTTGTGCCTCGTCCAGCCGCTTGTTGACAAGAGCGATGTCGGCATCTGCCACGTCAAGTTGCCGCTTTAGCTCGGCAAATTCATTAATCCGGCTAGCCACCGGACACTTCGCCACCTACATAGGAAAGGCGACATATTATACCTGGGATTATGATCCTCGATGTGCCGTCATTTTTGACAGCGCACAGAGTCTCAGGGGCTACTATCTATACAGGGCGCATCTTATATATGCGGATCTGTCAAAAGGTACATCATTTCGCGTACCTCAAAACTTGTCAGTAAACTCCTGACGGCCTCTTACAACCCGCTCTCCGCGGATGAAATCCTTCCAATCACCGTATCCATCAACGCACGGTGTTCTTCTGAGATAGACGCTCGCCCGAGCAGATCCTTCAGCTCCTCCGACCGTGCACTAGACGGTGCCGGACTCGTCCGATGGCCTTTTTTGAAGGCCGGACACGGAGGGCCTTGGGGGGCCATACGACTACCTTCCGTCCCCGCCGGATTCGGAGAAACCCTCCGTGATGACACCTCAGGGTCGCCCGCCTCGCAAGGCGGTACGGAAGGGGGAGGCGTTTCGCTCTCCATCATCTCCGAACGAAGATCCCCTGAAGATGAGCTCTTCTGAGAAGGGCTGAGATCCGAACTACAAGGTAAAACTTCGGTCATCTTCCTCAGAAATAGAGCAGGGATGTCTTTCATTTTAAAACCCCTCTCTTTACTTACGGCTCGGTGCAGAGCTGATCCCCTTGGGGGCGCAATGCGACCGAGGCACCCCCCCAGCGCTAGATCCTCTGACGAAGATTTCTTCCCCCATTTTGAGACCATGGCCTCCGGGTCTTCAGAGGCGGTCCTCTTCTTCCCCTGGTTAGAGGAATTCTAGATTCCTCCTTTCCTAACTGCCTCCTTTGGGGAGGCGGTAGCTTCCTTGTTCCCCTCTTCGCCTTCTTCCAAAGGCGCAACCTCCAGCATCCTGGTTAACACGGGATCCGGCGTAGTCTCAGGGAGGGGGGCCGGACACCTGATTAGCTTTGCTTTCACTATCCACTCCTGTTTAAGGGATAGCTCTTTTAAGGGCAATTTTATGATAAATATATGGATAAGGTGTCCGGGTACAGGGCTACTTACTTGAGTATCCGGGCGATTGTAGCTCAGACCTCCGTCCTCGGACGAGTCCGGACACATTGCTTGTGATCCGAAGAACAATTTGTACATCTCCATGGGCGTCGCGCCCACAAAATGTTGGAGGGCTCGTGGTCCTTCCGGATTAAACTCCCACAGGCGGAGGGGGCGACGTTTGTAGGGAAGGATGCGGCGAATCAACATAACCTGCGTCACTACGGCCAGATTGATATCTCTTTCTAGGAGATCTCGAATGCGGCATGCAACAAGGGCACGTCCTTGGACGGCCCCCAGTTAAGCCCTTTATTGACCCATGACGCTAGCTGTGGTGGGGGACCCGAGCGAAAGGCAGGTGGCGCCACCCATTTGGTGCCCCTGGGAGCTGTGATATGAAACCACTCTCGTTGCCATAAGTTGAACTCCTCTTGAAAAAGGCCCTCGGGCCGCAGAGTGTTGGCATTCTTACTTATAACAGCACCTCCTCACTCTACATGCTGCCCCTCGATCATCTTTGGCTCTACTTTGAAGGTCTTAAGCCACAATTCAAAGTGAGGAGTAATACGGAGGAAGGCCTCGCACACGACAATGAATGTTGAGATATGGAGGATGGACTCCGGAGCTAAGTCATGAAATTCCAGCCCATAATAAAATAAGAGCCCCCTCACGAAGGGGTCTGTCGGGAGGCCTAGCCCCCAAAGGAAGTGAGACGCGAACACCATGCTCTCACCAGGCTTGGGAGTGGGAATAACCTGCCCTTGAGCAGGCAGCCTATGCGAGATTTCGCCGGTTAGATACCTGGCATCTCTTAGCTTTCGCATGTATTCTTCCGTAATGGAGTAAGGCATCCACTGGCCTTGAAGGGCGGAGCCGGACATCATCGGAGGTCCGAAGCGCCTGAATCTGGAGCTTTGGGTGTTGGAAGTCAAGGTGAGGGGCGGATTTGATTGAGATTGAAAGAAAGGAGTCGAGCCTTGGTCTCTTTATAAAGAGGTTGAATACCAAGAGCCCTCCCCGTGACCGTTTGGGACTCGCCTTTGATTGGGGAGACATACCAACAGGCATGATTGGGTTACCCACGCCCGGATTAGTGAGAATCCCTGAATAAGGGGACATGATCTCTGCTTTGACAAGACGTGCCAAGGAAACCGCCTCACTAAACGTGCAAAGGTGGGACAGTAAAACCAATAAAGGCTTGGCCATGGCGTGATGTCACGTTGCGGAATACGTCAGCAGATTAGATTTGTGCAAATATTATTCTCTCTACGGTGGTATGTGGAACTTGTTTTGCAGAGCCGGACACTATCCTTGTGTTCAAAATCTTTTATGAAGTATTCGAAGGAGGAACCCGCCTTGAAATGCCGAAGACAATCTACGCTCCGGACTCGTCGTCATTGAAGCCTGTTTCAGGGGCTACTAAGGGAGTCCCGGATTAGGGGGTGTCCGGATAGCCGGACTATAACCTTTGGCCGGACTCCTGGACTCTGAAGATACAAGATTGAAGACTTCGTCTCGTGTCCGGATGGGACTTTCCTTGGCGTGGAAGGCAAGCTTGGCGATACGGATGTATAGATCTCCTCCCATTGTAACCGACTCTGTGTAACCCTTGCCCTCTCTGGTGTCTATATAAACCGGAGAGTTTTAGTCCGTAGGACGAACAACAATCATACCATAGGCTAGCTTTTAGGGTTTAGCCTCTCTGATCTCGTGGTAGATCTACTCTTGTACTACCATATCATCAATATTAATCAAGCAGGAGTAGGGTTTTACCTCCATTGAGAGGGCCCGAACCTGGGTAAAAACATCATGTCCCTTGTCTCCTGTTACCATCTGCCTAGACGCACAGTCCGGGACCCCCTACCCGAGATCCGCCGGTTTTAACACCGACAATGAGTATTACAATAGATGAATAATGTGGCTGCCGAAAAGGCAGCTGCTAATTTAAAGGCCGAACAGGCTGCTCAGCGCCAGTGCGAGGAGAGAATATCTACTATGGCACTTGAGCTAAAGGATGCTACTGGCCGATATGACCTTCTCGAGGAAGATAACAAAACCCGAGCGGCTGATCTGGACAAGGCCTTACAAGAGGCGAGAGAAGCACAATCTGAGTCTAGAGCGGCTCAGGAGGAGATCCGACAAGCTGGGGAGATCGCGGCTGGTAAGCCCTTCTTAATGCAAACTAAATTCGGTGATCCGAAGTATGGCCCGCTTAATCAGATGTGGAGTTCTCCAAACGCATTTTTGGACTTGCCGAGGAGTGTCTCCGATGCGACACAGCTTTTCCAAGCGCAAGAAGGACATGCGACAGAAAAGATTTTCTGGTCAAAATTCAGCATGCCAAAGCGTCCATTGTTGCTGAACGAACAGATGACCCTGTGGGCCGAGCTCCACAAGCTATCCGGATCTGCCATGAAGGACGTCGTAGTTCGGCTGTGGCCGACTAAGCCAATTCCGAATAGTTATTTCAGTTTGGTGCGGCGACTTGTTGATGCGGTGCCGCGTATCGATGCTGTTAAGTGGTCAACGTTCATAGAAGGTGCATGGATGGCCCTTGCCCGCGTCAAGACGTACTGGGTGAAGATGAAGGCCACCGATATTGCTGCAAAAAGTCCACCTGAGGGCAAGGACCATCACACGCTACAACATTATTTTTGAAGATGTCCTAGAGGGTGCCTGCTTGATAGAGGGTTAGTGCTCGAAAGATACTATATTCGAGTAAATTGTGCTGAAATTGTAAAAACAATATTATGATATATTTTAAGGCTATGTATTTTATACTTTTGCCTAAAAAGTTTTTGGTGCGTCCTGCACGGCCATTTTTTGTATAATCTGAAAGTTTATGAGTCGTCAGCTTCAGCTCCCTCGCGTATAACGCGGGGGTTTTCGGAAAAGTACTTGATCACTCTTGACCCAACGTCTTGGTCCATTAAGGAGGTGTCAATGCGGTGAACCAGGAAATCGGACTATAGGGCTTTAACACTTTCACTTAGCCTGTTAGCCATAGGAGTTTGACGGTGGGGCTACGATATAGCCCCTGGTATGTACGCGGTTATCCAAATACGGCGCGTTTTCATACGTGACTAGAAGAACGGTCCTTCGTGTAGAACGAAAGGAAACGCGAAGATTCCGGTGAGTCACCGAGTGATTGACCAGCTCTCGCCGCATCATGACAGTCAGTTTTCGGCTTTCTCTACTAAGGTGCTCATCCGGACAAACCAGGACACAATCGCAGTAATTCTCCCTTTACTACCCTAGCCGATAGAGCGGAACGTAAGGTAGTAAGCACAGGAGCCGGGAAACCCAACTATTGACCAAAGACATGATTCGGAGCTGATGCATATAAGGCCAAACTCGTGACGCCGAACACTCCCTATAGGTGTTTGGACTTTTCAACATATACCGGGTTGAATAGAGCCCCTAGTAATAGACCCTGTTATTAAGGAACGTGTGGCAATCTGACACGGGGAGAGAACGTAGGTGGTGAGAGAATAAAACTCCAAATACAATGTGAACCAAGCTGCTTCTATAATATCCCTTTCTAGTACGATGAGTCGTGTACTTACAGATAATGCGGATAGCTTCCTTGGACATTTTATATGCCAGAAAAGTATAAAGCAAAAAGAGATAAAAGGTATACACAGGGTCTTAATGAAGGAAATATGCCCTAGAGGCAATAATAAAGTTATTATTTATTTCCTTATTTCATGATAAATGTTTATTATTCATGCTAGAATTGTATTAACCAGAAACATGATACATGTGTGAATACATAGACAAACTGAGTGTCACTAGTATGCCTCTACTTGACTAGCTCATTAATCAAAGATGGTTATGTTTCCTAGCCATGGACAAAGAGTTGTCATTTGATTAACGGGATCACATCATTAGGAGAATGATGTGATTGACTTGACCCATTCTGTTAGCTTAGCACTTGATCGTTTAGTATGTTGCTATTGCTTTCTTCATGACTTATACATGTTCCTATGACTATGAGATTATGCAACTCCCGTTTAGAAAAGGAACACTTTGTGTGCTACCAAACATCACAACATAACTGGGTGATTATAAAGGTGCTCTATAGGTGTCTCCAAAGGTACTTGTTGGGTTGGCGTATTTCGAGATTAGGATTTGTCACTCCGATTGTCGGGGAGGTATGTATCTAGGCCCACTTGGTAATGCACATCAATATAAGCCTTGCAAGCATTGCAACTAATGAGTTAGTTGCGGGATGATGTATTACGGAACGAGTAAAGAGACTTGTCGATAACGAGATTGAACTAGGTATTGAGATACCGACGATCGAATCTCGGGCAAGTAACATACCGATGACAAAGGGAACAAGGTATGTTGTTATGCGGTTTGACCGATAAAGATCTTCGTAGAATATGTAGGAGCCAATATGAGCATCCAGGTTCCGCTATTGGTTATTGACCGGAGACATGTCTCGATCATGTCTACATAGTTCTTGAACCTGTAGGGTCCGCACGCTTAAAGTTAGATGACGGTTATATTATGAGTTTATGTGTTTTGATGTACCAAAGGTTGTTCGGAGTCCCGGATGCGATCACGGACATGACGAGGAGTCTCGAAATGGTCGAGACATAAAGATCGATATATTGGACAGCTATATTTGGACACCGGAATGGTTCCGGGTGAGATTGGGACAATATCGGAGCTCCGGGAGGTTATCGGAACCCCCGGGAGGTATATGGACCTTAATGGGATTTAGTGGAAAGGAGGGGAAATGAGCAAGGGAGGGCCTCCCCCCCCCCCAAAGCCCAATCCAAATTGGGAGCCCCCCCCCCCCTTTCCTTCCTCCCTCCTTCCTCTTCCTTCCCTCTCCCTCGCCAAATAGGAAAAGGAGGAGTCCTACTCCTAGTGGGAGTAGGACTCCCCCCTTGGGCGCGCCTCCTCCCCTTGGGCGGCCCCCTCCTCCACTCCTTTATATATGGGGGAGGGGGGCACCCCATAGACACAACAATTGATCCCTTGGATCTCTTAGCCGTGTGCGGTGCCCCCCTCCACCATAATCCACCTCGATATTATTGTAGCGGTGCTTAGGCGAAGCCCTACGTTGGTAGAACATCATCATCTTCACCATGTCGTCGTGCTGACAGAACTCTCCCTCAAAGCTCGGCTGGATCGGAGTTCGAGGGACATCATCAAGGTGAACGTGTGCAAGAACTCGGAGGTGTCATGCTTTCGGTGCTTGATCGGTCGGGCCGTGAAGACGTACGACTACATCAACCGCGTTGTGCTAACGCTTCCGCTTTCGGTCTACGAGGGTACGTGGACACACTCTCCCCTCCCGTTGCTATGCATCGCCATGATCTTGCGTGTGCGTAGGAATTTTTTTTGAAATTACTACATTCCCCAACAGTGGCATCCGAGCCTGGTTTTATGCGTTGATGTTATATGCACGAGTAGAACACAAGTGAGTTGTGGGCGATACAAGTCATACTGCTTACCAGCATGTCATACTTTGGTTCAGCGGTATTGTTGGATGAAGCGGCCCGGACCGACATTACGTGTGCGCTTACGCGAGACTGGTTTTACCGCCGTGCTTTGCACACAGGTGACTAGCGGGTGTCAATTTCTCCAACTTTAGTTGAACCGAGTGTGGCTACGCCCGGTCCTTGAGAAGGTTAAAACAGCACTAACTTGACGAACTATCGTTGTGGTTTTGATGCGTAGGTAAGAATGGTTCTTGCTCAGCCCGTAGCAGCCACGTAAAACTTGCAACAACAAAGTAGAGGATGTCTAACTTGTTTTTGCAGGGAATGTTGTGATGTGATATGGTCAAGACGTGATGAGATATAAGTTGTTGTATGAGATGGTCATGTTTTGTTGAAGTTATCGGCAACTGGCAGAAGCCCTATGGTTTTCTCTTTGTTGCATAAGATGCAAGCGCCAAATAATTGCTTTACTTTATCGCTATGCAATAGCAATAGTTGCAAGAGCAATAGTTGGCGAGACGACCATGTGACGACACATTGATATAGATCAAGATGATGGAGATCATGGTGTCATGCCGATGACAATGGAGATCATGACAATGCTTTGGAGATGGAGATCAAAGGCACAAGATGATGACGGCCATATAATGTCACATATTTTTTTGATTGCATGTGATGTTTATCTTTTATGCATCTTATCTTGCTTTAATTGACGGTAGCATTATAAGATGATCTCTCACTAAATTTCAAGATAAAAGTGTTCTCCCTGAGTATGCACCGTTGCCAAAGTTCGCCGTGCCCAGACACCACGTGATGATCAGGTGTGATAAGCTCTACGTCCATCTACAACGGGTGCAAGCCAGTTTTGCACACGCATAATACTCAGGTTAAACTTGACGAGCCTAGCATATGCAGATATGGCCTCGGAACACTGGGACCAAAAGGTCGAGCGTGAATCATATAGTAGATATGATCAACATAGTGATGTTCACCATTGGAAACTACTCCATTTCACATGATGATCGGTTATGATTTAGTTGATTTGGATCACGTGATCACTTAGATGATTAGAGAGATATCTATCTAAGTGGGAGTTCTTAAGTAATATGATTAATTGAACTTTAATTTATCATGAACTTAGTCCTGATAGTATTTTGCATGTCTATGTTGTTGTAGATCAATAGCTTGTGTTGTTGCTTCCCTATGTTTTTATATATGTTCCTAGAGAAAACTATGTTGAAAGATGATAGTAGCAATGATACAGACTAGGTCTGTGATCTGAGTTGTATCCTCATTGCTGCACAGAAGAATTATGTCCTTGATGCACCTCTAGGTAACAGACCTATTACAGGAGCAGATGCAGACGTTATGAATGTTTGGCTAGCTCAATATGATGACTACTTGATAGTTTAGTGCACCATGCTTAACGGCTTAGAATCGGGACTTCAAAGACGTTTTGAATGTCATGGACCATATGAGATGTTCCAGGAGTTGAAGTTAATATTTCAAGCAAATACCCGAGTTGAGAGATATGAAGTCTCCAACAAGTTCTATAGCTAAAAGATGGAGGAAAATTGCTCAACTAGTGAGCAAGTGCTTAGATTGTCTAAGTACTACAATTGCTTGAATCAAGTGGGAGTTAATCTTCCAGATAAGATAGTGATTGGCAGAGTTCTCTAGTCACCATCACCAAGTTTACTGGAACTTCGTGATGATTTATAATGCAAGGGATGATGAAAATGATTCCTGAGCTCTTCGTGATGCTGAAATCGACGAAGGTAGAAATCAAGAAAAGAGCATCAAGTGTTGATGATTGACAAGATCACTAGTTTCAAGAAAAGGGCAGAGGGAAAGAAAGGGAACTTCAAGCAGAATGGCAAGCAAGTTGTCACTCCCGAAGCCCAAAGCTGGACCAAAGCCTGAAACTGAGTGCTTCTACTGCAAAGGAAATGGTCACTGGAAACAAAAATACCCTGAATATTTGGTGGATAAGTAGGATGGCAAAATGAACAAGGGTATATTTGATATACAGGTTATTGATGTGTACCTTACTAGTGTTTATAGTAGCCCCTGGGTATTTGATACTTGTTCGGTTGCTAAAAATTAGTAACTCGAAACAGGAGTTACAGAATAAACAGAGGCTGGTTGAGGGTGATGTGACGATGTGTGTTGGAAGTGGTTCCAAGATTGATATGATCATCGTCGCACACTCCCTATACTTTCGAAATTAGTGTTAAACCTAAATAAATGTTATTTGGCATTTGCGTTGAGCATAAATATGATTTGATCATGTTTATTGCAATACGGTTATTCATTTAAAGTCAGGGAATAATTGTTGTTCTGTTTATATGAATAAAACCTTCGATGGTCATACACCCAATGAAAATAGTTTGTTGGATCTCGATCGTAGTGATACACATATTCATAATATTGATATCAAAAGATGTAAAGTTGATAACGATAGTGCAACTTATTTCTAGCACTGCCGTTTGGGTCATATCAGTGTAAAGCGCATGAAGAAACTCCATTAAGATGGACTTTTGGAATCACTTGATTATGAATCATTTGATGCTTGCGAACCGTGCCTTTTGGGCAAGATGACTAAAACTCCGTTCTCCAGAACAATGGAACAAGCTACTGACTTGTTGGAAATTACTGATGTATGCAGACCAGTGAGTATTAAGGCTCGTGGTGGGTATTGTTATTTTCTAACCTTCACAGATGATTTGAGCAGATACGGGTATATCTACTTAATGAAGCAAAAAGTCTGAAACATTTGAAAAGTTCAAAGAATTTCAGAGTGAAGTGGAGAATCATCGTAACAAGAAAATAAATTTTCTACAATCTGATCGTAGAGGAGAATATTTGAGTTACGAGTTTGGCCTTCATGTAAAAACAACGTGGAATAGTTTCACAGCTCACGCCACATGGAACACCACGGCGTAATGGTGTGTCCGAATGTCATAACCGCACTTTACTGGATATGGTGCGATCATTGAGTTTTCTGATGCCTTCTCCTCATCACCTCATTAGATGCATTCAGGCTCATTGAAAGCTGAAACGCATCTGACTGGAGCTGCTACGCCCGTGCGTCCAAAGCCGCCCGTTCTGTGGCCAATCTGGTGTCCTCAGCTGCTAAGACCTCCTTGGCCCGGGCTATCTCGTCACGAACCTATGCCACCTCTGCATCGTGCTCACCTTGGTTTGCAGGGATGACTGTAGTGGTTAACAGGGCCGTAAGCTTATCCATGAGATCCATCAGCGCCTGAGCCGGTGAACACACAGGGCCTCCTGCCCCGGCTATCTTACCGATTTACCACTATCATTTTGGGGTTATGCATTAGAGACAGTTGCATTCATTTTAAATAGGGCACCATCAAAATCCGTTGAAATGATGCCTTATGAACTGTGGTTTGGCAAGAAACCAAAGTTGTCGTTTCTTAAAGTTTGGGGTTGCGATGCTTATGTGAAAAAGTTTCAACCTGATAAGCTCGAACCTAGATCAGAGAAGTGCATCTTCAAAATACCCAAAGGAAACTGTTGGGTACACCTTCTATCACAGATCCGAAGGCAAAATATTTGTTGTTAAGAATGGATCCTTTCTAGAGAAGGAGTTTCTCTCAAAAGAAGTGAGTGGGAGGAAAGTAGAACTTGATGAGGTAATTGTACCTTCTCCCTTATTGGAAAGTAGTTCATCATAGAAGACAATTCTAGTGATTCCTACGCTAATTAGTGAGGAAGTTAATGATGATGATCATGAAACTTCATATCAAGTTGCTACCGAACCTCATGGGTCTTCCAGAATAAGATCCGCACCAGAGTGGTACGGTAATCCTGTTCTGGAAGTCATGTTACTAGACCATGATGAACCTACGAACTATGAGGAAGCGATGACGAGCCCAGATTCCGCGAAATGGCTTGAGGCCATAAAATCTGAGATAGGATCCGTGTATGAGAACAAAGTATGGACTTTGGTTGACTTGCTCGATGATCAGCAAGCCAAGTTAAATAAATGGATCTTCAAGAGGAAGACGGACACTGATAGTAGTGTTACTATCTACAAAGCTCGATTTGTTGCGAAAGGTTTTCGACAAGTTCAAGGTGTTGAATACGATGAGATTTTCTCACTCGTGACGATGCTTAAGTCTGTCTGAATCATGTTAGCAATTGCCACATTTTATGAAATCTGGCAAATGGATATCAAAACTGTGTTCCTGAATGGATTTCTGGAAGAAGAGATGTATATGATGCAACCAAAAGGTTTGGTCGATCCGAAAGGTGCTAACAAAATGTGCAAGCTCCAGTGATCCATCAATGGACTGGTGCAAGCATCTCGGAGTTGGAATATACGCTTTGATGAGTTGATCAAAGCATATGGTTTTATACAGACTTTTGGAAAGGCCTGTATTTACAAGAAAGTGAGTGGGAGCACTACAGCCTTTCTGATAAGTATATGTGCATGACATATTGTTGATCGGAAATGATGTAGAATTTTCTAGAAAGCATAAAGGAGTGTCTGAAAGGAGTTTTTCAAAGAAATACCTCGGTGAAGTTGCTTACACATTGAGCATCAAGATCTACAGAGATAGATCAAGACGCTTGATAAGATTTTTCAATGAGTACATACCTTGACAAGATTTTGAAGTAGTTCAAAATGGAACAGTCAAAGAAAGAGTTCTTGCCTGTTTTGCAAGGTGTGAAGTTGAGTAAGACTCAAAACCCGACCATGGCAGAAAATAGAAAGAGAATGAAAAGTCATTCCCTATGCCTCAGTCATAGGTTCTTTAAACTATGCTATGTTGTGTACCAGACCTATTGTATACCTTGCTCTGAGTTTGGCAAAGGAATACAATTTTGATCTAAGAGTAGATCACTAGACAGTGGTCAAGAATATCCTTAGTGAGGAATAAGGAGATGTTTCTCGATTATGGAGGTGATAAAAAGAGTCTGTCGTAAAGAGTTACATCGATGCAAGCTTTTACACCGATCCAGATGACTCTAAGTCTCAATCTGGATACATATTGAAAATGGGAGCAATTAGCTAGAGTAGCTCCGTGCAGAGCATTGTAGATATAGAATATTTGCAAAATACATACGGCTCTGAATGTGATAGACCCGTTGACTAAACTTCTCTCACGAGCAAAACATGATCATACCTTAGTACTCTTTGGGTGTTAATCACATAGCGATGTGAACTAGATTATTGACTCTAGTAAACCCTTCGGGTGTTGGTCACAGGACGATGTGAACTATGGGTGTTAATCACATACAGATGTGAATATTGGTGTTGAATCACATGACGATGTGAACTAGATTATTGACTCTAGTGCAAGTGGGAGTGTCGGTGTCAAAACCGGCGGATCTCGGGTAGGGGGTCCTGAACTGTGCGTCTAGGCGGATGGTAACAGGAGACAAGGGACACGATGTTTTTACCCAGGTTCGGGCCCTCTCGATGGAGGTAAAACCCTACTCCTGCTTGATTAATATTGATGATATGGGTAGTACAAGAGTAGATCTACCACGAGATCAGAGAGGCTAAACCCTAGAAGCTAGCCTATGGTATGATTGTTGTTCGTCCTACGGACTAAAACCCTCCGGTTTATATAGACATCGGAGAGGGCTAGGGTTACACAGAGTCGGCTACAATGGGAGGAGATCTACATATCCGTATCACCAAGCTTGCCTTCCACGCCAAGGAAAGTCCCATCCGGACACGGGACGAAGTCTTCAATCTTGTATCTTCATAGTCCAGGAGTCCGGCCAAAGGTTATAGTCCAATCATCCGGACACCCCCTAATCCAGGACTCCCTCAGTAGCCCCTGAACCAGGCTTCAATGACGACGAGTCCGGCGCGCAGATTGTCTTCGGCATTGCAAGGCGGGTTCCTCCTCCGAATACTTCATAGAAGATTTTGAACACAAGGATAGTGTCCAGCTCTGCAAAACAAGTTCCACATACCACCGTAGAGAGAATAATATTTTCACAAATCTAATCTGCTGACGTATTTCGCAGCGTGACATCACGCCACGGCCAAGCCTTTATTCGAATCATTTTACTGTCCCACCTCAGCGCGTTTAGCGAGGTGGTTTCCTTGGCACGTCTTGTCAAAGCAGAGATCGTGTACCCTTATTCTGGGATTCTCACCAATACGGGCGTGGGTAACCCCATCGTGCCTGTTGGTATGTCTCCTCAATCAAAGGCGAGTCCCAAACGGTCATGGGGAGGGCTCTTGGTATTCAACCTCTTTATAAAGAGACCAAGGCTCGACTCCTTTCTTTCAATCTCAATCAAATCCGCCTCTCACCTTGAGTTCCAACACCCAAACCTCCAGATTCAGGCGCTTCGGACCTCCGATGATGTCCGGCTCCGACTGAGGGAGTCCTGGATTAGGGGGTGTCCGGATGGCCGGACTAAGACCTTTGGCCGGACTCCCGGACTATGAAGATACAAGATTGAAGACTCCGTCCCGTGTCCGTATGGGACTTTCCTTGGCGTGGAAGGCAAGCTTGGCGATATGATATGAAGATCTCCTCCCATTGTAACCGACTCTGTGTAACCCTAGCCCTCTCCGGTGTCTATATAAACCGGAGAGTTTTAGTCCGTAGGACGAACAACAATCATACCATAGGCTAGCTTCTAGGGTTTAGCCTCTCTGATCTCGTGGTAGATCTACTCTTGTACTACCCACATCATCAATATTAATCAAGCAGGAGTAGGGTTTTACCTCCACCGTGAGGGCCCGAACCTGTGTAAAAACATCGTGTCCCTTGTCTCCTGTTACCATCCGCCTAGGCGCACAGTTCGGGACCCCCTACCCGAGATCCGCCGGTTTTGACACCGACATTGGTGCTTTCATTGAGAGTTCCTATGTGTCGTCGCCTTTAGGCCCGATGGCCTCTTTGCTCGTCGCTCGCGATGCGGTCCAGGATGAGACTTTTCTCCCCGGACAGATCTTCGTATTCGGCGGCTTCGCTCTGCGGGCCAACTCGTTTGGCCATCTGGAGCAGATCGGAAGCTACGCCCCTGGCCATCAGGTCAGGTTTGGAAGCTTAGACTACACGGCCGACATCCGCGGGGACTTGATCTTCGATGGATTCGAGCCACGACCGGGCGCGCCGCACTGTCACGATGGGCATGATTTAGCTCTGCTGCCGGACAACGCACGGAGCGTCGCTCAGGTGTTCGCTCTGACCATTAGCTCGGAGCCCCCTGCGCCAGTCGGGGACGGACGGTTGGACGCCGCCCCGGAAGCCGCAATCTCTACGGCAATAGAGCCGGATACCAACCTAGTCCTTCGCAAGGCCCGTGACTCCAAGGGGTCGGACTCTGCTCTGGACTCCGTATATCCCGCACCTTTTCCGGTCGAGCCCGATTGGGCTCCGGTCACGGAGTTCACCGCCTCGGACGTCCTTCAGCACTCGCCCTTTGGCGATATTCTAAATTCACTTAAGTCTCTCTCTTTGTCGAGAGAACCCCGACCGGACTACGGTCAGCATGGTTGGGATGCGGATGACGAAGAAATTCGAGCCCCACCCACCACCCACTTTGTAGCCACTGTCGATGATTTAACCGACATGCTTGACTTTGACTCTGAAGACATCGACGGCAATGGACGCCGATGAAGGAGACGATCAAGAACCAGCACCTATAGGGAGCTGGAAAGCCACCTTGTCATATGACATATACATGGTGGACACCCCTAAAGCGGGGGATGGCGAGGAGAAAACGGAGGATGATCCCTCCAAGAAGCAACCCAAGCGTCAACGTCAGCGGCGCCGCTCTAAGTCCCGCCAAAGCAAAAACGGCGATTCCGGCACCGGAGATAACAACAGGCCGGACAGTGCCGAAGACAACCCCCTCCAGCAAGATTCAGTGCGGGAGGACGAAGGAGCCAGCCCTCATGAGAGAGCGGCCAACGGAGAGGTCGAGGACGACAATTATATGCATCCCTCCGAAGACGAGGCAAGCCTCGACGACGACGAGTTTGTCGTGCCAGAGGATCCTGTCGAACAAGAGCGTTTCAAACGCAGGCTTGTGGCCACGGCAAGCAGCCTCAAGAAGAAAAAGCAGCAGCTTAGAGCTGACCAAGACTCGCTAGCCGACAGATGGACCGAAGTCCTGGCGGCCGAAGAGTATAAACTAGAACGCCCATCCAAGAGCTGCCCAAAGCGCAGGCTGCTACCCCAACTTGAGGAGGAAGCAACTAAACCTACATCACCAGCGTACGATGTGCCCGATCGGCCACCCCGTGGCCGCGACAGAGAGGCCTTCAGGCCCTCGACCCAAGCCGCACCCCGGCACCGCTCAAAAAATACCAGAGTACGAGGAGACGCAACGGACCTGCGAGACATCTTGGAGAATAAGGCAAGGCAAACAAGATCGATCTATGGATCGCATGGGCGCCCCACTTCACGTGATGCTAATCGTCACGCCGGACATAATAAGTACGGCCCGACCGAATACAACAGACCAAGCTCATCCGAGCTGCGTCGTGATATAGCCCGGTACAGGGGCGCCGCACACCCACTATGCTTCACAGACGAAGTAATGGATCATCAAATCCCCGAGGGCTTCAAACCCGTGAACATCGAATCATACGATGGCACAACAGATCCCGCGGTATGGATCGAGGATTTTCTCCTTCATATCCACATGGCCCGTGGCGATGATCTACACGCCATCAAATACCTCCCGCTCAAGCTTAAAGGACCAGCTCGACATTGGCTTAACAGCCTGCCAGCAGAGTCAACTAGTTGTTGGGAGGACCTGGAATCCGCATTCCTTGACAACTTCCAGGGCACTTATGTGCGACCACTAGACGCTGATGACCTAAGCCACATAATCCAGCAGCCAGAGGAATCGGCCAGACAATTCTAGACACGGTTCCTAACCAAGAAAAATCAAATAGTCGACTGTCCGGATGCCGAGGCCCTTGCAGCCTTTAGGCACAACATCCGAGACGAATGGCTTGCCCGGCACCTAGGACAGGAAAAGCCGAAATCTATGGCAGCCCTCACGACACTCATGACCCGCTTTTGTGCGGGAGAAGACAGCTGGCTAGCTCGTAGCAATAACATAACCAAGAGCCCTGGCAATTCGGATACCAAGGACAACAATGGCAGGTCATGTTGTAACAAGCATAAGCGCCGCATTAACAGCGATAATACTGAAGATACGGCAGTCAACGCCGGATTCAGAGGCTCTAAACCCGGTCAACGGAAGAAGCCATTCAAAAGACACCCTCCGGGCCCATCCAACTTAGACAGGATACTCGATCGCTCGTGCCAGATACACGGCACCCCCGAACAGCCAGCCAATCACACCAACAGGGATTGTTGGGTGTTCAAGCAGGCAAGCAAGTTAAGTGCCGAAACAAGAGACAAGGGGTTGCATAGCGATGACGAGGAGGAGTCCCGGCCGCCGAACAACAAAGGACAGAAGGGATTTCCCCCCCATGTTCGGACAGTGAACATGATATACGCAACCCACATCCCCAAAAGGGAGCGGAAGCATGCTCTCAAGGACGTCTATGTGTTGGAGCTAGTCGCCCCGAAGTTCAACCCATGGTCCAACTGCCCGATCACTTTTGATCGAAGGGACCATCCCACTAGTATTCGTCACGGCGGATTCGCCGCATTGGTCCTTGACCCAATTATTGACGGATTTCACCTCACCAGAGTCCTAATGGATGGGGGCAGCAGCCTGAACCTGCTTTATCAGGATACAGTGCGAAAAATGGGCATCGACCCCTCAAGGATTAAACCCACAAAGACAACATTCAAAGGCGTCATACCAGGTGTAGAAGCCAGTTGTACAGGCTCGGTTACACTCGAAGTGGTCTTCGGATCCCCGGATAATTTCCGAAGCGAAGAATTAATCTTCGACATAGTCCCATTCTGCAGTGGCTATCACGCCCTGCTCGGACGCACCGCATTTGCAAAATTCAACAGGGTGCCGCACTACGCATATCTCAAGCTCAAGATGTCAGGACCTCGCGGAGTCATCACGGTAAACGGAAACACCGAACGCTCTCTCCGAATGGAGGAGCACACGGCAGCCCTAGCGGCGGAAGTACAGAGTAGCCTTTCAAGACAACTCCCCAATCCAGGTGTCAAGCGTCCGGATAAAGTCAAGTGAGCCTGAAGTAACCTACAACAAACCCGGCTGGCACGCTTCGAGCAAGCATAGCACTGCCGCCCCAACCCTAGCCCTCACCAAATGGTGATATCAGTAACACGAGTACATAACTACGCCTTAGAGATACCATGGGCATAAGGGGAGGGGCACAACTACGGCACGCCCAGAATGCGGCTCAACCGCACTAAGGGGCTCCCTATTCCGCTGTTTCCTTTTTTCACACTTTCAGGACCCAACTATTCGGAAGGCCTGTCCGGCAATACACTCGTCGAACACACGATGCAACAGCCAGGGAGAGATCAAGCCGCGTCAAATGTCCAGGTAGTCTCTATAACGAGCTTAATACCTATTCTATTTCAAGTCCCGCAGCCTGCCCCTGGAGGGGGACATGTCAGATAATCCCATCCCTTGCTTATCGCACTACTTGTATCGTTCTGCTTTCATAGCAGCCCTTTTTTTAATAAACAATACATAGCTCTTATCTATTATTGTACTCATCTATTTTACATACACAAATATGTTCAGTCATGACATTCTGCAACCGTACACTTTGGTACGGACAATACACCAGGGGCTTAAAACACCCCATAACATGGTGTGAGAAGACCGGACACTCTCATGAGTGCGGCACCCCGAACTTATAGCACTATATGCATCGGCTCCGAATCATGTCTTTGGTCAATAGTTGGGTTTGCCCAGCTCCCATGTTTTGGTACCTTATGTTCCACATTGTTGGCTAAGGTAGCGCTGGGAGAACTACTGCGATTGTGCCCCAGTTGAGCTGGGTTAACACCTCAGTAGAGAAAGCTAAAACTGACCGTCATGATAGTGCGAGAGACCGGTCGCTGTTCGTGAGGTTTTTCGAGTCCTTAAAGACTTATGCCGCTTAGAGCGAGGAACCGGACTTATCCGGCCTAGGCGTGGATAGTGCCCCGAACTCGGTCTTCCGAATACTAGGGGCTTCGCCGAAATTTAAAATTATAGAATTATATGGCTAAGTGAGAGTGATAAAGCATTGTAAGTCCGACGGCCTGGTTCGTTGTGCTGAACGCCTCCCTGGATGGACCCAAAAATGGGAACAAGAGCGCTCAGGTTTATCCCGAACACCCCAGCACTCGTGGCGTGGGGGTCGAAGCCGACGACTTGCATCTCTCAGATTTGATAAACAGTCGCACAGAAGGTAATATTTTAAATTAACAAGCATTGCTTAACGCATATGAACAAAGTTTCAGCGTACAGGATAACAAACGCGAGTCTACTCAAAAATTACATCTTTGGAGCACTCATCCGCTATATGGTGGGCACCCTTCAGGATGCCATTATAATACATCTCGGGCGTACGATACTCCTTGCCCGGCGGTGGCGCGTCCGTCAAAAGCTTCTCCGCGTCTAGCTTGCCCCAGTGCACCTTAGCACAGGCAAGGGCCCGACGGGCACCTTCAATGCAGACGGAGCGCTTGACGACCTCGATCCACGGACAAGCGTCCACCAGCCGTCGCACCAAACCAAAGTAGCTCCCAGGCATGGCTCCCCCAGGCCATAGCCGAACTACGAGGCCCTTCATTGCCTGTTCGGACACCTTGTGGAGCTCGACCAACTGCTTCAGCTGGTCGCTCAGGGGCACCGGATGTCCGGCCTCAGCATATTGAGACCAGAACACCTTCTCCGTCGAGCTCCCCTCTTCGGCTCAGTAGAATGCGGCAGCATCAGACACACTACGGGGCAGATCGGTGAACGCTCCTGGAGAGCTCCGGATTCGGGTAAGTAACAGATAATTTACTTTTATATTCTTGCTTTGCATAAAGAATGCCTTACCCGCCGCTATCTTCTTCACCGCCTCGATCTCCTGAAGGGCCTTTTGGGCTTCGGCCTTAGCGGTCTTGGCACTCTCAAGAGCCAAGGCAAGCTCGGACTCTCGAGTCTTCGAGTCACGCTCCAAACTCTCGTGTTTTTCCACGAGAGCCTGGAGCTCTTGCCGCACCTCCGCCACCCGTGCCTCCTGCTTCTCTCACTCGGTGCGCTCCAAGGCCACACTCTTTTCGGCCTTGAAGACCGCCTCCTTCAGGGTCGCCACCTCGGTCGTGGCTCCTGCAACATTTACGTTGGTCCTGTCATTATTTGCAACCAAGTATTTCTATATACATTTATAGGCGGTACTATGTACCCTCTTTATCCTCGAGCTGCTTCTTGGCACGGCTGAGCTCGCTCTCGGACCGCTCGAGGCTTTCTTTCAATGCATTGACCTCCGCAGTCAATGCGGCAGAGGTCAGCAGCGCAGCCTGCATTCCCATATTGACACATTTCTATTAGACTCCTGCGTATATCTTTTTAGATCCTCAGCTCGGCTTTTCTTTCCGACCGCCGAACTAAGCATCAGGGGCTACTGTCTATGCGGTAACATTTTTATATGTTTTTGAACACATACCTCAAAGCCTGTTAACAGGCTTGTACAGGCTTCCGTCAGCCCGCTCTTGGCGGACTGAACCTTCTGAATCACCGCACTCATGACAGTGCGGTGTTCCTCGTTGATGGAAGCGCCGTTAAGCGCCTCCAGCAAATTATCCGGCTCCTCCGGATGGACGGAGGTCACCGGCGTAGTAGGCCTGCCCTTCTTATGAAGGCGCCGCCTATTGGACTCTGGAACCATTGATGATTCCGGAGCAGTGTCCGGCCCGGGGCCAGACTTGGATCCCTCCGGGGCTTTACCCTCTTTGGGCTGGGAGTCCGGGAGGTTGCCTTGCGGCGCCTCCAGGACCACCTCCTCCTGGTTTAGTCCCTTTCGGGACTCCACCTCGGCGTCGTCCGTAGGAAGGGGGGAGGAGGCCGTCGGAAGTGAAGCGCTATTCACATCCGATGAATCCAAGGAGCCGCTCGTTGAATCGTCAAGCTGAGCTTTGGGCGGACTGCATAAACAAATTCGGCGTCAGAAAATGCCAAATAATGAAGGAGCGCCATAAGTTATTCGGATATCCGGACACTTACGATCTTGCCAGGGGCTTGACCCTAGACAGCCATTCCTCCCCGCCATCTTCGGCATCGGAGGCGTAGTCCGGCAGAAGGGTTTTCCCCTTCTTGGACCCTCTGGCCTCCCTAGTTGGGGTGGCCTTTATTTTCTTTCCTCCCCCCGTCGGAGGGGGAGAGGCTTCTTCTTCCTCCTCCTCCTCGTCTTCAGAGGCGGAGGGTGCTTCGGGGTTGTCAGGCGATGAACCCGACACCACCAGGCGCTGGGAGCTCTTGCGAGTCTCCGTGGCCTTCTTCTTGGCCTTCTTCTCCGGCACCACGTGAGGTGTCGGAACCAGCAGCCCTGTCAATTGAGCGTCCGCTGGGTCTTCTGGTAAGGGAGCCGGACAGTTCACCTGCCCGGATGACTTCAGTCAGTCCTGTCGAAGGAAAGGGACGTTAGACCCCACATAGAGTCAGACTATGAAAGACAAGAGTCCCGTAAAGGGTAGAGTAGCTTACCTCATTGGCCCGACGCTGCGAGCTGAATCTGCGATCTTTGGTAGCGGATGCGGGTGCCTCAGCGCCCTTAAACAGCACCTTCCAGGCATCTTCGTATGTAGTGTCGAAAAGCCTCCTCAAGGTTTGGTGCTGCGCCGGAGCAAACTCCCACAATTTGAAGGCCCGTTGTTGGCATGGGAGGATCCGGCGGATGAGCATGACCTGGACTATGTTGACGAGCTTGAGATTCTTGTTCACCAGCTTTTGGACGCAGGTCTGAAGTCCAGTCAGCTCCTCTGAATCCCCCCACGTTAGGTCTGTCTCCTTCCAGGAAGTGAGTCATGTGGGGAAGCCAGATCGAAATTCGGGGGCCGCCGCCCATTTGGGATCGCGCGGCTCGGTGATGTAGAACCACCTCGATTGACATCCCTTTATTGTCTCCACGAAGGAGCCCTCGAGCCATAGGATGTTGGCCATCCCCTACCATGGCACCTCCGCACTCCGCTTGGCGGTCGCTCACTACCTTCGGCTTGACATTAAAAGTCTTCAGCCATAAGCCGAAGTGGGGCTGGATGCAGAGGAAGGCCTCGCATACGACGATGAACACCGAGATGTTGAGGATGAAGTTCGGGGCCAGATCGTGGAAGTCCAGGCCATAGTAGAACATGAGCCCCCGGACGAACGGGTGAAGAGGAAAACCCAGTCCACGGAGGAAATGGGGGAGAAATACAACCCTCTCATGGGGCCTAGGGGTGGGGATGAGTTGCCCCTCATCTGGAAGCCGGTGCGTGATGTTGTCAGACAGGTACCCGGCCTTCCTTAGTTTCTTGACTTGCCCCTCCGTGATGGAGGAGGCCATCCATCTACCTCCCGCTCCGTACATGATTGGAGAAGCTTGAGGTGGGAAGTGCGGGCTTGGGCGCTGGAGCTCGAGCGTGCAAGGACGGATAAGCAGAGGAGGAAGAAGGCGTGAATGGAAAGGGCAGATTCTAATCCCCTTATATGGACGGCTGAAACTACGAGCCCCCATCGGCCTAGTAAAACTTGCTTATCTCCCAAGCACCGTGGTTAATGACACGGTTGGGTTACCCATGCCCGTATTGATGAGAATCCCAGAATAAGGGGACACGATCTCTACTTTGACAAGACGCGCCAAGGAAACCGCCTCGCTAAATGCGCTAAGGTGGGACAGTAAAACGAATCGAATGAAGGCCTGGCCGTGACGTCATGCTACGGAATACGTCAGCAGATCCGATTGATGCAAATATTATTCTCTCTACGGTGGAATGTGGAACATATTTTGCAGAGCCGGACACTATCCTGGTGTTCAACATCTTCTATGAAATATTCGGGGAAGGAACCCGCCTTGCAATGCCGAAAATAACTTGCATGCCGGACTCGTCATCATTGAAGCCTGGTTCAGGGGCTACTGAGGGAGTCCTGGATTAGGGGGTGTTCGGATGGCCGGACTAAGACATTTGGCCGGACTCCCGGACTATGAAGATACAAGATTGAAGACTCCGTCCCGTGTCCGGATGGGACTTTCCTTGGCGTGGAAGGCAAGCTTGGCGATACGATATGAAGATCTCCTCCCATTGTAACCGACTCTGTGTAACCCTAGCCCTCTCTGGTGTCTATATAAACCGGAGAGTTTTAGTCCGTAGGACGAACAACAATCATACCATAGGCTAGCTTCTAGGGTTTAGCCTCTCTGATCTCGTGGTAGATCTACTCTTGTACTACCCACATCATCAATATTAATTAAGCAGGAGTAGGGTTTTACCTCCACCGTGAGGGCCCGAACCTGGGTAAAACCATCGTGTCCCTTGTCTCCTGTTACCATCCACCTAGACGCACAGTTCGGGACCCCCTACCCGAGATCCACCGGTTTTCACACCGACACCGACCTTCAAGGCCGGTGGATGCCTTCCTCCATTATGGAAGAAGACGTGCGAAAGCTAAGAGATGCCAGGTATCTAACCGGCGAAATCTCGCATAGGGTGCCTGCTCAAGGGCAGGTTATTCCCACTCCCAAGCCTGGTGAGAGCATGGTGTTCGTGTCTCACTTCCTTCGGGGGCTAGGCTTCCCGACGGACCCCTTCGTGAGGGGGCTCATGTTTTATTACGGGATGGAATTTCACGACTTGGCTCCGGAGTCCATCCTCCATATCTCATCGTTCATCGTCGTGTGCGAGGCCTTCCTCCGTATTACTCCTCACTTCGGATTGTGGCTTAAGACCTTCAAAGTAGAGCCGAAAATGATCGAGGGGCTGCACGCAGAGTGCAGAGGTGCTGTTATAAGCAAGAATGTCGATGCTCCATGGCCCGAGGGCTCTTTTCAAGAGGAGTTCAGCTTATGGCAACGAGAGTGGTTTTATATCACAGCTCCCAGGGGCACCAAATGGGTGGCGCCACCTGCCTTTTGCTCGGGTCCCCCACCACAGCTAGCGTCATGGGTCAATAAAGGGCTTAACTGGGGGCCGTCCAAGGACGTGCCCTTGTTGCAGGGCCGCGTTCGAGATCTCCTAGAAAGAGATATCAATCTCGCCGTAGTGACGCAGGTTATGTTGATTCGCCACATCCTGCCCTGCAAATGTCGCCCCTCCGCCTCTGGGAGTTTAATCCGGAAGGACCACGAGCCCTCCAACATTTTGTGGGCGCGACGCCCTTGGAGATGTACAAATTGTTCTTCGGATCACAAGCAATGTGTCCGGACTTGTCCGAGGACACAGGTCTGAGCTGTAATCGCCCGGATACTCAAGTAAGTAGCCCTGTACCCGGACACACTATCCGTATATTTATCATAAAATTGCCCTTAAAAGAGTTATCCCTTAAACAGGAGTGGGTAGCGAAAGCAAAGCTAACCAGGTGTCCGGCCCCCCTCCCTGAGAGTACGCCGGATCCCGTGTTAACCAGGATGCTGGAGGTTGCGCCTTTGGAAGAAGGCGAAGAGGGGAGCAAGGAAGCTACCGCCTCCCCGAAGGAGGCTGTCAGGAAAGGAGGAATCGAGAATTCCTCTAACCAGGGGAAGAAGAGGACCGCCTCTGAAGACCCGGAGGCCATGGTCTCAAAGCGGGGGAAGAAATCTTTGTCAGAGGGTCTGGCGCCGGGGGGTGCCTCGGTCGCATTGCGCCCCCAAGGGGATCAGCTCTCCACCGAGCCGTAAGTAAAGAGGGGGGTTTTAAAATGAGAGACATCCCTATTCTATTTCTGAGGAAGATAACCGAAATTTTACCTTGTAGTTCGGATCATAGCCCTTCTCAGCAGAGCTCATCTTCAGGGGATCTTCGTCCGGAGATGATGGAGAGCGGAACGCCTCCCCCTGCCGTACCGCCTTGCGAGGCGGGTGACCCTGAGGTGTCGTCACGGAGGGTTTCTACGAATCCGGCAGGGCCAGAAGGCAGTTGTATGGCCCCCCAAGGCCCTCCGTGTCCGGCCTTCGGAAAAGGCCATCGGACGAGTCCGGCACCGTCCGGTGCACGGTCGGAGGAGCTGAAGGATCTGCTCGGGCGAGCGGCTATCTCAGAAGAACACCGTGCGTTGATGGATACGGTGATTGGAAGGATTTCATCTGCGGAGAGCGGGTTGTACGAGGCCATCAGGAGTCTACTAACAGGTTTTGAGGTACGTGAAATGATGTACCTTTTGACAGATCCGCATATATAAGATGCTCCATGTATAGATAGTAGCCCCTGAGACTCTGTGCGTTGTCAAAAATGACGGCGCGCCGAGGATCATAATCCCACGTATAATATGTCGCCTTTCCTATGTAGGTGGCGAAGTGTCCGGTGGCTAGCCGGACTGATGAATTTGCCGAGCTAAAGCGGCAACTTGACGTGGTAGATGCCGACATCGCGCTTGTCAACAAGCGGCTAGACGAGGCACAAGGTATGTAATTTCTCCAAAGACACCTGGTAAGAGGAGCTTGATGCCCGTACCTTACAACATGTGTGCTTGATGCAGATGGTGCCGCTGCCATGGAGAACCTTCGGGCGGAACTTGCCCGAGCCAAGGAGCAGGCCAGGAAAATCGATGTGGCTGCCTTAAAGGCGGCTGAAGAGCTGAAAGCCGAACAGGCTGCTGACTGCCAAAGCAAGAAGGAAATGGCCGAGATGGCTGTAAAGTTGAAGAATGCTGTCGACCGCTGCAAGCTTCTTGAAAAAGAAGATCGGGTGGCACAGAAGGACCTAGAGAAGGTCCCTACCGAGGCCAAGGATACTCGCTCTGCGATGAGAGCTATGAAGGAGGAGCTACGTCAGGCCGGAGATATCATGGCTGAAAAGCCCTTTATGTTGCGGATGAAGTTCGGGGATCCTAAATATGCTCCGTTGGACCGGCAGTGGAGTGCGGTGAACACTTATCTAGACTTGGCAGCGAATGTCGCGGACGCGGCCGAACACTTCCGCGATCAAAAGGACCACGAGGTGGACAAGCTTTTTTGGTCGCAGTTCCACAATCCAGAGCGCCCACTTCCATTAACCGATCATTTGGCCGCATGGGCGGAGCTGAATAGGTTATCTGGAATCGCCATGAAGTATGTCGTGAGTCATCTGTGGCCGAAAAGGCCCAAGCCGAAGAGTTATTTTAGCTTGGTGCAGCAGTTCCTCGATGCGGTGCCGCATATTGATGCAATGAAGAGGTCAGCATGCATAGAGGGTGCGTAGATGGCTCTTGCCCGTGTCAAGACATACTGGGCGGAGATGAAGGCCATTGCTGTTGCATCCAAAGATTCGGACAAGAGCCGAGTACCTGCCGAGCCTTATTTTTAGGAAGTTCTGCAGGGCGCTCGTTTAATAGAGACGCAGTGCTCGAAGGATGTTATGTTCGAATAACATGTATTATTGTAAAACAATGTTTCGATGGAATATAAAATCTTTTTATACTTGTGCCTTCAAGAATTAGAATACCTCCTGTGCAGCCATTAATGTATATGTGTATATAACTTGAAAGATGGCAGTCTTCGGCTTCAGCCCCCACGCATATAATGCGGGGGTGTTCGCAGAAGGTGCATTTTCACACTTGATCCAAGGTCTTGGTCCTATTAAGGAGGTGATAGCGCAATGAACTAGGCAACCGGACTATAATGTTTTATCACTTTCACTTAGCCATAGGAGTTTGACAGTGGGGCTACTATATAGCCCCTAGGGGCACCGCGCTCACCCGAATTTGGGGCGCGTGTGTGCCTGGCCGGGAAACGGCCCTTCGTTAATGTGGAGGAATCCTAAAGATTCTGGCGGGTCATCGAGTGGTTGACCAGTCTCACGCTATATCATGACAGTCAGTTTTCGGCTTTCTCTACTGAGGTGCTCGCCTGGCCGAACCGGGGCACAATCATAGTAGTTCTCCTGGTGCCGCCTTAGCTGATAGAGCGGAACGTAAGGCAGCAAAACACAGGAGCCGGGCAAACCCAACATTTGACCAAAGACATGATTCGGAGCTGATGCATATAAGGCCAAACTCGCAACGCCGGACACTCCCTAAGGTATTTGGTCTTTATGAAAACGGGCTGAACAACGCCCTTGGTAAGAAGCCCCTGGTGTCCAGGTACGCGCAAAATTCTGATGTGGCCACATGCCAAGACACCAGCTTCCTCCTCGGTTATAACAAGAAACCGGGGGATGTGTATCAACAAGAAACAGTGAAAAAGGTTTACGCAGGGTCTTAATCTGAAAAGAATCCTTGGAACGGGTCCCTACTGCACGTCTGCGCCTGTGTCTCCGTTGTGTCGTATCCTGGATGGGTGTAGCACGGTGTTCATCTGTAAAAGAGAGGAACTTAGTTGAAAAAGATCGTGCGAAAATCTATGTTAAACAAAGTATACTTCAGAAAATGGGTAAAATTGTGCTTTATTGTCTCTTGTTGTACACGCACGGAGCCCCTTGTACTGGGGTATGTGGCTAGTAAGCCCTTGTATGTTTCGTCGGACTCGTCTAGCCATGTCCGAGGTCTGAACGACCTGTTTAGGTGCTTTGATTAGTGAAGTTGGTTTAGTGTGTGCCTGTCAAGGCAGCCGCAGTCTTCCGCGCTCTAGGAACACTCGATATTTCCCTTTAATGAGATGGTGCCTCACGGACCGGGCATTTTAAGCGTAAGGGATGCATAATGCGGTATTGCGTTAAAGCGGCCGAAAGCTTCACGTCCCAGTAGTGCTTAATAGCTACTTGTAAATGGGGCGATGTGGAAGGTTAGCTTTTCGCGGCGGAAGTTGTCGGGGGAGCCGAACATAACTTCTAACAGGAGAGAACCCGTACAATGGGTATCTGGGCCTGGCATTACCCCTTGAAAGGAAGTGTTGCCATGGCAAATTTTTGTTGGGTTTATCCCCATTTTGTCGATTGTGTCCTGATATAGCAGGTTTAGACCACTGCCGCCGTCCATTAGGACTTGTCTAAAGTGGAGTCTGTCAATTATCGGATCTAATATCAAGGCAGTCCAGCCTGCGTTCCGGATAGTTCTAGAGTAATCCTGATGGTCGAAGGTGATTGGTTTTAACAACCAGTGGCGGGACTCCTCTAGGACAGGCCGTATGGCGCGTATCTCTATAGGCGCCACTCTGTTTTTCCCTTTTGTCACGTGAAGTGAGTTTACTGTTTTGACTTCTCGTGGGAACTTCTTTTGCTCTCCGGTGCTCTGCTTGTGGGGTTCGTCATCGTCCTCGCTTGGTATGTCGAGCCCCTTGTGTTCGGCGTTGAGTTTGCCAGATTGCTTGAAGACCCAACAATCTCTGTGGGTACGGTTTGCAGGCTTCTCGGGAGTACTGTGGATTTGGCATATTTTGTCCAAGATTTTGTTTAGGTTAGATAGCTCGTCCCTGTTATCCTTGAGGGGCAGCTTTTTCTGATTCTGTCGAGAGCTTTTGAATCCGGCGTTGACTGCCGTGCTCTTCGGGCTGTTTCCCTTGGTCCGGCGCTGGTCCTTGCTACGTCGCGGTTTCCCGTTTCCAACCCTAACTTCGGATGTACTTGGGTCACTGGTACTGCTTCTTGCCAACCAGCTATCCTCTCTTGCGCAAAAGCGGGTCATGAGGCTTGTTAATGCGTCCATTGTTCTTGGCTTTTCTTGGCCGAGGTGTCTGACGAGCCATTCGTCTTGAACGCTGTGTTTGAAAGCTGCTAAGGCTCCGGCGTCCGAACAGTCGACTATCTGGTTCTTTTTAGTAAGAAATCTGTTCCAGAGTTTCCGGGCTGACTCTCCGGGTTGTTGAGTTATATGACTTAGATTGTCTGCATCCGGAGGTCGGACATAGGTCCCTTGAAAATTGGCCTGAAAAGCATCCTCGAGCTCTTCCCAACTTCCGATGGTGTTTTCGGGAAGGCTTTTAAGCTAATGCCGCGCTGGCCCTTTGAGCTTGAGGGGTAAGTATTTTATGGCGTGGTGGTCATCTCCTCTAGCGATGTGTATGTGGAGGATATAATCCTCAATCCAGACTCCAGGGTCTGTTGTTCTGTCGTATGCCTCTATGTTTACGGGCTTGAATCCCGCTGGAAATTCATGGTCCAGCACCTCATCGGTGAAACATAGGGGGTGTGCGCCACCCCTATATTTGGGTGTGTCGTGATGTTCGGATACTTGTTGTGTTGCATTGCTTACTAGAGCTTGCTTTCTTGGCCCGTAGATAGATCTGGCTGGGCCGTCTTTTTGATGCGAATCCTTGTGCGGATCGCGTGCCAGCTTGTGTGCGGCGCCATTTGCCGCTCTATGTTGGCCATGGGGTTGTTTATCCGACCTGGTGGCTTCCTTATTTTTTGATCGCGGGGGCTCTAAGGCCTCCTCATCAAATTCCCGCTGTAATTTTCGCTTCGGATAGCTCTTTGTGTGGCGACTGTCGCCATATTTGTCTGCGGTGTTGAGTACTTTGCCCCATCTAATTCTGAGTGCATCTTTCGCTGTTTTGAGCTTCCGCTTCTGCTTTTTCAGGCTACGCGCAGTGGCGACGAGCCTTTTGTGGAGGTTCTTTTGCTCCAGCAACTTGTCTGGCGTGAGGTCGTCCGGACTATTATCTTCACTGGAGACGGGTTGTTCGGTTTGTTTACCCAAGTTGCCCTGATAGGACGGTTGCTCGATGGCATGTTCGTCGTCCGCCGGTTCGCCCTGCTCTATGGCTGGGTCTGTATTGTTGTTGTCTCTGTCGAGGTGGGGTTTGGAGCGGCGCTTACGCCGCCGCTTTGACTGCTTTTCGAGGGAACGATCCCTCGTTGCGTCCCTTTGTTCCTCGTCGTTGTTTCTTTTATACATCGTGAGATGAAGTGGTTGTCCAGTTCCCTATAGGCGCTGGTTCCTGTTCGTCTCCTACAACATCGTCCATATCGTCGATGTCTTTGGAGTCAAAGTCGAGCACGTCGGTTAAATCATCGATAGTGGCTACGAAGTGGGTGGTGGGTGGGCTTTGAATTTCTTCGTCATCCGCATCCCATCCTTGCTGACCATAGTCCGGCCAGCGCTCTCCTAATAAAGAGAGAGACTTTAGTGAATTCAGAATGTCACTGAAGGGCGAGTGTTGAGAGATGTCCGCGGCGGCGAAATCCATGATCGGCGCCCAATCGGATTCGATCAGCAGGGGCGCGGAAGGTTCGGAGTCCGGGGAGGAGTCCAGCACCTTGGAGTCACGGGCTTCGCAGAGGACAAGGATGGTGTTCGGCTCGATCGTCATAGAGATTGCAGCCCCCGAGGCGGTGTCCAACCACCCGTCCTCGATTGGCGCAGTCGGCTCTGAGCTAAGGGTCGGAGCAGACACTGGTGCGGCCTCCTGGGCACTGTTCGGCGGCAGAGCTAGATCATGCCCATCGTGACAGTGCGTCTCGCTCGGCTGTGGCTCGAACCCGTCGAAGATCAAGTCTCCACGGACGTCAGCCGTGTAGTTCAAACTTCCAATTGACCTGATGGCCAGGGGCGTAGCTTTCGATCTGCTCCAGGTTGCCAAGCGAATTGGCCTGCAGTGCAAAGCCGCCGAATACAAAGATCTGTCCGGAGAGAAAAGTCTCACCCTGGACCGCATCGTTGTTGATGATCGGAGGAGTCATCGGGCCTAAAAATGATGACACAGAGGAACTCTCAATGAAAGCACCAATGTCGGTGTCAAAACCGGCGGATCTCGGGTAGGGGGTCCTGAACTGTGCATCTAGGCGGATGGTAATAGGAGACAAGGGACATGATGTTTTTACCCAGGTTCGGTCCCTCTCGATGGAGGTAAAACCCTACTCCTGCTTGATTAATATTGATGATGTGGGTAGTACAAGAGTAGATCTACCACGAGATCAGAGAGGCTAAACCCTAGAAGCTAGCATATGGTATGATTGTTGTTCGTCCTACGGACTAAAACCCTCCGGTTTATATAGACACCGGAGAGGGCTAGGGTTACACAGAGTCGGCTACAATGGGAGGAGATCTACATATCCGTATTGCCAAGCTTGCCTTCCACGCCAAGGAAAGTCCCATCCGGACATGGGACGAAGTCTTCAATCTTGTATCTTCATAGTCCAGGAGTTCGGCCAAAGTATATAGTCCGGTCATCCGGACACCCCCTAATCCAGGACTCCCTCAGGGAGACTGAAGGAAATATGCCCTAGAGGCAATAATAAAGTTATTATTTATTTCCTTATTTCATGATAAATGTTTATTATTCATGCTAGAATTGTATTAACCAGAAACATGATACATGTGTGAATACATAGACAAACTGAGTGTCACTAGTATGCCTCTACTTGACTAGCTCATTAATCAAATATGGTTATGTTTCCTAGCCATGGACAAAGAGTTGTCATTTGATTAACGGGATCACATCATTAGGAGAATGATGTGATTGACTTGACCCATTCTGTTAGCTTAGCACTTGATCGTTTAGTATATTGTTATTGCTTTATTCATGACTTATACATGTTCCTATGACTATGAGATTATGCAACTCCCGTTTACCGGAGGAACACTTTGTGTGCTACCAAACGTCACAACGTAACTGGGTGATTATAAAGCTGCTCTATAGGTGTCTGCAAAGGTACTTGTTGGGTTGGCGTATTTCGAGATTAGGATTTGTCACTTTGATTGTCGGAGAGGTATCTCTAGGCCCACTCGGTAATGCACATCAATATAAGCCTCGCAAGCATTGCAACTAATGAGTTAGTTGCGGGGTGATGTATTACGGAATGAGTAAAGAGACTTGCCGGTAATGAGATTGAACTAGGTATTGAGATACCGATGATCGAATCTCGGGCAAGTAACATACCGATGACAAAGGGAACAACGTATGTTGTTATGCGGTTTAACCGATAAAGATCTTCATAGAATATGTTGGAGCCAATATGAGCATCCAGGTTCCGCTATTGGTTATTGATCGGAGACATGTCTCGGTCATGTCTACATAGTTCTCGAACCCGTAGGGTCCGCACGCTTAAAGTTAGATGACGGTTATATTATGAGTTTATGTGTTTTGATGTACCAAAGGTTGTTCGGAGTCCCAGATGTGATCACGGACATAACGAGGAGTCTCGAAATGGTCGAGACATAAAGATTGATATATTAGATGACTATATTTGGACACCGGAATGGTTCCGGGTGAGATTGGGACAATACCGGAGCTTCGGAAGGTTATCGGACCCCCCCCCCCCCGGGGAGGTATATGGGCCTTAATGGGCTTTAGTGGAAAGGAGGGGAAAGGAGCAAGGAAGGGCCCCCCTCCCAAGCCCAATCCGAATTGGGAGGGGGGGCGCCCCCCCCCTTTCCTTCCTCCCTCCTTCCTCTTCCTTCCCTCTCCCTCTCCAAATAGGAAAAGGAGGAGTCCTACTCTCGGTGGGAGTAGGACTCCCCCCTTGGGCGCGCCTCCTCCCCTTGGTCGGCCCCCTCCTCCACTCCTTTATATACGAGGGAGGGGGGCACCCCATAGACACAACAATTGATCCCTTGGATCTCTTAGCCATGTGCGGTGCCCCCTCCACCATAATCCACCTCGATATTATTGTAGCGATGCTTAGGCGAAGCCCTGCGTCGGTAGAACATCATCATCGTCACCACGCAGTCGTGCTGACGGAACTCTCCCTCAAAGCTCGGCTGGATCGGAGTTCGAGGGATGTCATCGAGCTGAACGTGTGCAAGAACTCGGAGGTGCCGTGCTTTCGGTGCTTGATCGGTCGGGCCGTGAAGACGTACGACTACATCAACCACGTTGTGATAACACTTCTGCTTTCGGTCTACGAGGGTACGTGGACACACTCGCTATGCATCACCATGATCTTGCGTGTGCGTATGAATTTTTTTGAAATTACTATGTTCCCCAACACTTAATCTAAAAAGAAACCTTAGCGCGGGGCCCTGCTGCACGTCTGCGCCGTTTTCTCCTTTGTGATGTGTCCTTGAAGGGGGGGAATGTGATGGCCAGCTGTAAAAAGAAAAAACCTGTAAAAAGGAATCCAGTGTGGCCATAAACAGAGCTGGTTCGTTTAATGAATCTTGAAAGATAACATCTAGAGTCCGAATAGGGTCGAGTCGAACTATGGACTATTTGTATGCAGTGTGCCCCCAACGCCACCCAAGGAATTTTAAGGGTATACTCATATACACGTATGCTATCACCTTATGGGGCAGGCGATGGGGGCATAACTGCTAATCGAGCTCGGGTTTATCTGAGCTGCCGCACTGAGGCGTGTGCCGGACACGTTTAGCTGTGTCCGTGATCTTAACGACTGATGAGCTATTCGTCTTGAATAAGCCGTTTTGGACTTCGGCTGCTAGGGCCACAGTGTCCTTCTCCGTGCGAAGAGAGCGCTCCATATTTCCATTGACCGTGATGACGCCACACGGTCCGGGCATTTTGAGTTTTAAATAAGCATAATGCGGGACTGCATTGAAGCGAACGAGGATTGTCCTTCCGAGTAGTGCATGATAGTCACTTCGAAACGGAGCTATGTCAAAGATTAGCTCTTTGCTTCGAAAGTTATCGGGAGAGCCGAATACGACCTCCAATGTTAAAGTGCCAGTGCAGTGGGCTTCTACGCCCGGTATAACTCCTTTAAAGGTCGTGCTGCTTGGCTTGATTCTTGACGCGTCTATCCCCATCTTGCGGACAGTGTCCTGATATATCAAATTGAGACTGCTGCCGCCGTCCATAAGGACTTGAGTGAGGTGGTATCCGTCGATTATTGGGTTAAGCACTAGGGCAGCCGAACCCCCGTGACGGATACTAGTCGGATGATCCCTATGAAATGGAAAAATATTTTAGATAAGCTTTTGAAACGTTCACTACACAGTAGAAAAATGTAAACGCAGTGTAAAAAAATTGCATGCAACTTTTATTAAATGTTTCTAGTATTCAAAAATATCCATAACGTCTGAAAATATTCAGGCATTTCAAAAAAAGTGTCATTTGAAAAAATAAATAGTGCATTTTTTTTGCATATTTCACGAAAAGTCAGGTAAATTCAAACAAATGCTTCCCTCCGTCAGAGCGTGCTTGACACTATACTAGTGTCAGAAACGCTCTTATATTATGGAACGTAGGGAGTACTTGACCTTTCTAAAAATGTAATCCCTCTAATTCATATTACTTATCGCTCAAACGGGTGTATCTAGCACTGAAATACGTCTGTTTCTGCAATAATTAATATGAATCAAAGGTACTATTTGGTTACATAATTTAAAAATTGGTCCGTGCCAATCAAGAAATGTATGTGGCATTTTAAATAAATCACATATTTCAAATATATGCTCCTCACACTTTAAAAAATGTTCATATAACATAAAATAAAATTTATCAACCGACATGTGATTGAACGGTTAGGAGGACAGTGATATCCTATCCCACCAGATTTGAAGTCCCGGTGCTCGCATTATTCTTGGATTTATTTCAAGATTTTCCGGCGATGCGCGTTTTGTGGGAGGAGACGTTCCCGTCGACTAAGAGACGCCTGTTGTGACGATCTCAAGATGATACACTGGCTCAGTCTCGGAGGTGCTCATAGGGATAGGATCTGCGGGTGTGTATTCATAGGGATGGGTGTATGCGCGTATATATGAGCTTCTGCGTCTGTACTGTGTTCTAAAAAACAAAAAATAAAAATTTTTCAGATCATTCAAAAAAATATGCAATTATATTTTTTAACATTTGTTCAAAAATTATTATCACAATTTTAAAAATATTAACCATGTATTTTACAAAATATTGCACATATATACAAAAATGTACAACATATTTAACGAAATCTACACGTCTTTAGAAAAGTTAAAAAAATAATGAAAACTAAAAAAGGAGCAAAGAAAACATAAAAACAGATACTAAAACACACACAAAAACGCACAAAAACCTAAAAAAGATCGAACCACCAACTGAAGTTTCCCAAAACCGTACCTGACACCTACAGTATATTTTCGGTGCATTAACCCAAAATCACTAGTCAAGGGATACCGTTGCAAAAGTCACTCCTATCTTTTCAGGCGCTGACAAATGACGCATTACATGTATATCACTTTTGCAATCCGAGTCATTCCCGGCGTAATGCAGGGAATAACTTGCAAATGTGCAACCCTCACAAGAGCTTTGTGTTACATGGGCGGGCCCATTCCCATTTCCCTCCCCAACTTCCCTGAACCAATTTTTCTCTGTGTTTTTCTCTTGGTTTTTTCTTTTCTTTATTTTTTCTTTTTCTATTTCATTTTTTATTTTAAATTCGAAAACATTTTATAAAAATGTGGGAACAATTTTCAATACCGTTAATATTTTCTGAAATGATATGGCCTTTAAAAATAACTGAACAATTATTAAATCTGGGAATGTTTTCCAAATCCGTGAATATTCTAAAATCTGGTAATATTTTTCAAATTCATAAATATGTTTTTAAATCGGAGAATTAATTTCAATTTCATGATTTTTTTTAATTCAGAACATTTACTGAAACACGGAAATAGTTTTAAAATTTATGAACATTTTCTAAATCTGAGAATATTATTCAACTTCGCAAACATGTTTCCAAATTTTCGTGAACATGCTTTGAAGCTAACACGGCAAAAAAAGGGAAAAAAAACAAACAGTGGAGCCCCGCCCAGCACATGGCTGGCCCAAGGCAAGCGGGAGGTCCGCTAATTTAAGCTGGCCCAATTGTCTCAGAGAAAACTGGCTCAATTTCCCTTTCCCTTCTTCGAAATCACTAATTAATGAGTACTCGTTTCAAAGAAAACTCCACTTTCTCAGGTCGCGACAAGTGGCGCACATGCAGTGCCCCACTTGTCGCAACTTGGTAGTTTTTCCTTTTTTCGTAGATCCATTTATTCAAAACGTTTGATCTCCCAAACTGTGTGTCTAAATCTCGAATCGTTTTCATCATTGGATTCCTCGCGTCGAGATCTTTCAAACTAGATCCCATGTTGATAGGTTTTGACGAATTTTTTTTCACGAAAAAACCGAGCAAAAAAACCGAACCGGGAGCATGGTTTTTTCCCCTTTCCGAAAAAGCCACGCCCGTGCCTCTCGCGAAATCACAACCGTGCCTCTCATGGAAGTAAAACCGTGACTCTTGTGGAAGGGAAAAAAACAGAAAACGCGTTTTTTTTCGTTTCCGAGAGGCATGGCCGTGACTCTCGCGAAAGCACAATCGTGCCTCTCGCGAAAGCAAAACCGTGACTCTCGCGAAAGAAAAAAACAGGAAACGTGTTTTTTTTCCTTTCTGAGAGGCACGGCCGTGACTCTCGCGGAAGCAAAACCATGACTCTCGCGAAATAATAAAAAACAGAAAACGCGTTTTGTTTTTCCCTTTCCGAGAGGCACGGCCGTGACTCTCGGAAAGGGAATAAATCAGAAGTTTTCACACACAAAACGGAAAGAACAGGGAAAACCAAAACATCGAAAAAACCCGGAAAGAAAACCGTTTAAAAAGCCGAAAACGCGTGTGGAAAATAAAAAAATAAAATCCGGAGGGAGCATCCAGAGCGCGAGACGTGGCGAAGGCACGCCAAGTGGCGTTGATCGTTGCGAGGCTCCCGAAGGAGCGCTCGTTAACTAGTTGCTCTCCCCCTTCTTCTATTATATTTCTTTCTTTTTAATTTTTATGTTTATTATATCTTTACTTTTTCTTTCTTTTTTGTGTTTATTCATCTTTAATCATGACAATACAACGAACACAAAAAATAATAAAAATTACATACAAACCCGTAGATCTCCTAGCGACGACTACAAGCACCGAGCGAGTGGAGGCGCGCCGCCGTCATCGCCCCTCTCTTGCTGGAGCCCGACAAAACTTGTTGTAGTAAACAGTCAGAAATTCATTGTGCTAAGACCCCATAGGATCGGCACAGCAAAACATCAACAACCTTCGATGAAGAGTAGCATAGATCGAAAGAATCCAACCTAAAGACACATGAATGTAGACGAACTGCGATTAGATCCTAACAAATCCACCAAGGACAGATCCGCCGGAGACACGCCTTCACACGCCCACCGACGACGCTAAACACACCACTAGGATGGTGGCTAGGCGGGGAGAAGCTTATTCCATCTTCAAGGAGCCGCCGTCGGCTCGTCTTCCTGAGCAAGACACAAATCCTAACAAAACTAAAAGAAACATATGAAAACAGATCCCTCCTGTCGGAAAGGGCCGGTATCCACCGCGCCGCCGTGGCCCTACGGCCATCGGGGACGAGGCGGACCGATGACGAGGCCGACGGGAGGCAAAGGAACCCTAGTAAGAGTATATGTATTTTTATCTGGACATAAATGAATAACATCATTCATAGTTTTTTTAATAAAAACATGAATATTTTTTAGTATATGAGTTATCATATAAGGGGGTACTTTTAAATATAAGTGACGACGTGTTGGAGGAGAAGCGGCAGATCGAGCTCCTCATTCGTCGACCGCTGAGGAGGCCGGGCTCTAGGAAGAGTGTGCCTGTGGCTACAGGCTTGGTCTGGTGCTCGACTAGGATGACGTCCTCCGTGAGCTCGAGGACAAGGATGACGATGAGGACTAGAAGGCCCCGGCATATGTTTAGCGTTATGTAAAGGCCGCTTCGCGAATTTTTAAGTAAAAAAATCATATGTAAATGTGAAGATTTTTGGTGCCTACTGTCGCTAAATTGAATTTATTTATGTTCTTATTCAACTTTACACATACATTTGAATATTTTCTGAATGCATGTAATCTCACAAATCCTAGTACCTAGTAGTACTATAAGTACTAAGAAGAAAATTCTATGACATTGTAGGTAAACATGAAAAATCACAAAACTGGCCATTTGGCCAAAGTTCAGCATAAAATGACCCTCTTTTAAAAATATTTCATAAAATGGCCCTACACGCATGACGCTCGCGCCCGGGGCGCCGTGCTAGATACCATAACGCCCCGGTCAAAGGCGCCATGCGCCTTGGCGCTGACTGCCAGGTAGGCCTGGCCTTGGGCCCATGATGCCTCGGCCCAGGGCGCCATGGGCTGCACCACGACGCCCCGGCCTAGGGCACCATACCTCTTCACCATATCGCGCCTGAGCCCTCTGTTCTTTCCCCTCTCTGTTCTCTCCCCACACCCATGGCACCCCTCAAATCGCCCCTCCCTCTCCCCACTCAAATGTTGCAGATCTGAGACAAAAATCGGTGGATCCGGTTGCCCTTCGAATCCTCAAGGTATTCTCCTCCCTTTCCCCTCTTTCTATTGGTTGAAATCTCTGCATTTGATTGATTTGGGTGAAACCCTAGTTCATCCTTTTCTTGAAATGGATAGTGGTTTTTGGTGTGATAATGTAGGGATTAGTGTGATTAGGATATGTATGGCTTAGGATTTTTATGAAAGTGCTATGAATTTGGTTAGGATATGTACGCACATATATGGTGTATGGAAGAATTAGTGCAAAAATATGATGTATGGTATTGTAGAAAATTGTATGCACATATATGGTGTATGGAAGAAGAATTGGTGTAGAAATTTTGCACATGTATGTATGTTTTTGCACTAGTGCGGATATTTGCAAATGACAACGGGGCTTATCATATACATTTGTAATTTGCAGGATGGCCTCTCTTATCAATCCGTTGTACGATCAATTGCATCGTGGACGGTTCATGGCAGAAGAAGGAAGGGTTTTTGATCAGCTTCACCCGAGGTCCGGTTCGGTTCATGACAAGATGGAGTATGACGAGCGATAATGGAGTATATCCGGAAGACCGGGCTTCTCCCTTTCATCTCACTCATGTCTCGTTTGATGCCGAAGATGAACCCTTGTGCGATCACGGCACTTGTTGACCGATGGCGCCCTGAGACACATACTTTTCACTTCTATGCTGGGGAGATGACGGTCACTTTGCAGGATGTGTCTCTGATCACTGGACTTCCCATCAAAGGAGAGCCTATTTGTTTTAGCACAGATTCTGAAGGATGGCGTGAGATTATGGTTGGACTCATAGGGAGGGAGCCAAGTGTACAAGGGAAGTCTGCCGGTGCAAGTTATCATTGGATTGCTGAACACTTTGGGGAATGCCCGGCTGATGCGGACGATGAAACAGTGCACCAGTATACCAGGGCATACTTGTGGTATGTAGTCAGCCGGACTCTTTTCTCTGACGGCACTAGCGTCAACGCTTCCTTTATGTGGCTTAAGCTGTTTGCTGGGTGGGAGCATGGACTCAGTTGGGGTACAGCGGCGTTATTTGTATCGCTAGGTAAGTAGTTTTGCTTATAATAGTGTGTTCACCAAGTAGAAATATTCTCTAGTTTATAATGACATATTTCTTGTTTGTGTGTAGCTGGACGAGGCGTGCCGTAGGGGCGCGAATCCAAGAAACGTCGTAGAGTCAAAGGAGGCCAACATCGGTGGCCCGATGCTTCTATTATCGATTTGGAGTTGGGAGCACTTGCCAGTGGGGCGGCCGACACCAAAGGGTTACGACCCGTGGGATCATCATCATGACCCACACAGTATGCCTACATGGGCATATATTATATGTGGGACAAGGTTAAAGGTTTTGTTGGCAATTCAAAGATCATGTATTTGCACTACTGCAACGAGCTTGACATCATGACCCCGGAGCAGGTTATCTTAGTAGCTTCTTGCTTTGTCTCTTCGGTTTCCTCGGTTTTCCAAAAATCATACTAACAATGTAGTTTTTTCTTAATCTTTGGTTATAGGTTACCTGGGAACCGTACGGAACGGAGGGCAACATTGGTAGGGGAGCTGGTTTTATTACTTTCAGACTTAACCCAAAGTGTCTGCATGAAGCACACTTATGGTGGATGTGTTGCCCGTTGATTTGTTATTATGCTATTGAGTTTTATCAGCCACAACGAGTTATTTCACAGTTTGGCTTATTTCAAGAGACCCCGCCGAAGTACGAGGACACTTCGCTACATTTGCATAGGTAAGTGCTTAGCTCTTCAAATGCTTTCTCCATTGTTTTGAAGATAGTAACGAAAATGCATTTGTCAAATGCTATGCAATCTCGACAAGATGAAGTAGAAGAGTATAAAAAAATGGGGTCGAGAGCATGACATGTATATCCAGGAGTTCAAGCACAAGCTCAATAAGATTGAGCTTTCATTGCGTCAACCCACTTCTAAGCCTCCCCCACGGCCTTTTGATACGGAAGCATTCAACAATTATCTTGTGTGGTTTCGTTCCGTTGCACATACTCAACTTAACGCACCCGCATTTAAGCCAGGGGGCATAGTACATGAACCCAAACCAGGTTTTGATCGGATGGCCAATATGGAGTACAACAGGCTTCTTAGAGATGATAGACGGTATGAATCGGCGCCAACTATCCACTTTGTGGTAAGTTACCGTTATGTCTATATGCTTGCCTACATTGTGCAAAAATGATTTGTACTATTATGTCCAACAGCAAAACGAGCTCTCGAAGCTGTGAGGCACTCAAGTACCCTCCAGGTGAAGAGTCGTACAACAAGCTTAAAGCTTTTGTTAAGGTATGACATTTGATAATTTGCTTTCCATACACATTTTTGAGGTATATCTCCTAACTTCATGATACACTACTAGGGAAAACCCTAGTATGTAGCGCGCGTTTTAACGCTATCAGTAGCGCGGATGGCCGCGCTACTAGTAAGGCGCTACAACTAACAGATAGTAGTAGCGCTCTATGTACACGCGCTACTAGTATTGATTGTATCAGTAGCGATTTTCCAACATGCGCTACTAATAAGTAGTGGTAGCGCTTTTCTTTGCACGCGCTACTGCTGGATCTTTCAACATTTTTTCGCTGCTTCCTATTGATCTAGAACAGTACCCCGTTTCAATATACTGCAATTTCACATATACAAGATAACAATATCATTAACCACAATACCATATAGTCATACAATATCATTAAGCATTATAGGTACTCATATATAGTCCACATGCATCCTCACACACATATATGGTTCATACAGGAGCATATATGATAAGCAGTACTAGGTAGTCATACAGCATACAGCAGTCTATTAGGGGTAGTCATACAGCCACACACATATGTAGTTCTAGATGATATCGATGAGACCATCATCCTCAAGCCATGGCGGTGGCTGTTCCTGATAGTAATTACGATGGCATGTCCAACACGAAGATTCTTGTCAACCAGGAAGTTCTTCCACCCAATCGAGCTGAAGTGTGTGCGACCGTCTGTGTCCACGCCGTACGCACAGGTGGTGACGGAGCCCCTTGCGGTAAGGCGTATTCCAGCAGAGCCTTCTTCATCAGGCTGGATACCACAACTCACAAATAGGCTCTTTGGCAATTTCTGAATAAGAAAAACATATCAATTAATAAGTAGCCTCGCACATACTCTTGCAAATATATTTCTACTAAGCATAGGTTTCTACACTATCAAAAACAGTACTACATTTCTACTAAGCTTGAATTCTACTAAGTAAGCATGTAATCGGATTGTACATTAAGTATAACATACCATAACATGCCGATCAACCATGGTACTTGTCAGGCGGGTCACGAATGGCACCCCGACAAAGTCAGCACGTGGCGGAATTATGTCCCATAGGTTGCACACCTCGTCCTCGCTCAGCCTTATTCTTCGAGTATAGATGGCTTCATCAAGTGGGTCCTCATCATCTTCATCCGTGTTGAGATAAATGACGGTCAGCTTGGGTCTTTCTGCTCTGAAGGAGAAGCTGATCAACTCACCACCAGTGATACCCATGTGGGAGATGAAACAGTTCCATCCATATCCTTCGATATGTGACATATTTCATCCTTTCTCAACCTCCATAGTGTAGGGCCCCCCAGGAGTCTCAAAGGTCATAGTGTCTCCGGTCAGCTTGTTGAATTCCAACCTCACATTGCATTGGACGATATGTGTATACGCAATGATATATACACAATGCATTAATGCCAATAACACTAAAAACAAAATAGTTGTTACAAGTTTCATATATTTTGTTACCGACGCAGGAAGAAAACTCGACTGGAAGTAGATGTTGAACAACATGCCAGTTGCAAGGCTGCTGGCGCATCTTGACTTGCACAATCGACATGGTGGTGTTGGTGGTGGTGTCACCATTTTCCTAAAGCAATATTAGAAAAGGATTAATGATCCACTTCAGAGGAAAAATCCGGCATGACCTTTGCTAAAAAAAGGACATATCGAGCGCCCGAAGTTTGCCGAAACAGAAATTAATCAACACTCCGACAAAACATAGGCCACTTGGAGCTGTTACCTGCAAACATGGTCACTTGGGCAAGCACATATCCTATTTGAGCAACACTAGATATACATGTTTATATCTACATCATATGAGCAATTCTTGAGCAACACTAAATAAACTAGTTGTACTAAAAATCTACATCATCATCTATTCAAAATGTTATATACCTAAAACATCTACATCATCATCCACTATTACTATTTCTTTTACTAAACCCTAAAAAATGCCCTAAGTTCACAATATAACAAGTACAGAACTTTTTTTCAAATTCTACCAACTAAAAATTTTCATTACTAAAATTTCTAATCAAAAGACCTAAAATTTCCTGTTCTATTCAAAACACCTAAAATAGGCTAAAAAAATATTATATTGCAGAACCTACATTCTACAATGTCTATGTTCTAAAATCTACATTTGAACTACCTACATTCTACAAGAACAGAGAAAAGGGAGGGGAGAGGGGTAGGAAGGA